>NC_036646.1:7477605-7622230 GCF_002806865.2 Cucurbita pepo subsp. pepo
AAAAAAAAAAAAAAAAAAAAAAAAAAAAGGAAAATAAATAAATAAAGGAAATAAAGATGGGGTTTTTATTGCAGTGGAGAAGAAAGACGAAAATCCCATCCTGGGAGAGGACATTACATGGGGCCTACGAGGGTGCTTTTTGTCTTTGTCAAAAAAAAAAAAAAAAAAAAAAAAAAAAAAATTTTTTTTTTTTTTTTTTTTTTCTCTAAAATTAAAATTATATTTTTCTTATCAAAATTCCATTAAATAATCATGTATTTGGTAATTATTATTATTTTTATAAATATGGCTGTCGGTGGTGGGTAATTAATTAGTCTTATTTTACCAGTTTTTATGAGATCTTGTAGTTTTAAAGGGATGAGATTGTTGGTGTTATGTAATGGGCTGAAACAGACAATATTTATTAGCGGTGAGTTTGAGATGTTACAAAAGGTATTAGAGCTAGACACTGAGGTGTGTGTGGGTTAAAACGTATAATATTTGCTAGTCATGGACTTGGGTTTTTATAAATGGTATTCGAGCTAGATCTGAGTTGTGTGCGAGAATGAAGTGGACAATATTTGCTAGTGGTGAGTTTGAGATGTTACAAATGGTATTAGAGTTAATAGACACTGAGCAGTGTGTGGGCCAAAACGTACAATATCTGTTATCAGTGGGCTTGAGTTTTTATAAATGGTATTCGAGCTAGATTTGAGCGGTGTGCAAGAACAAAGTGGATAATATCTGCTAGCGGTGAGTTTGGGCTGTTACAAATGGTATTAGAGTTAGACACTGTGTGGTGTGTAGGCCAAAACGTACAATATCTGCTATCGGTGGACTTAAGTTTTTATAAATGGTATTCGAGCTAGATTTGAGCGGTGTACGAGAACGAAGTGGATAATATCTGCTAGCTGTAAGTTTGGACTGTTACAAATGGTATTAGAGATAGATATCGAGCAGTGTGTGGGAACGAAGCATTTCTTGTAAGAGCGTGAAAACTTCACCCTAATAAATGTGTTTTAAAACCTTGAGGTTGACAGTGATATGTAACGGGGCAAAAGCGAGCGGTGGGCTTGAGCTATTACAAATGGTATTAGAGCCAAACACTGAACGGTGTGCGGGAACGAAACATTCCTTATTATGTCGTGAAAACCCTCCTATTTTTCTATTTATTTTTCTCCAAAAATTAAAAGAGAAAATGAAAAGGGAATTATACTATTCATTGACACTAACTTCATAAAAATCCCTACTTAAAATGTTTATTCTTATTTTTTTTTTTTACTCTCAAATTTTGTTCTTAATTTTACCATAGGTAAAGAATAATATTTATTATTTACCCCTTTCATTATTCGATTCTAACGGATCTACCTTTTGTTGTAATCAAATCCTTGTCTAAATTTAGGTTAAAAAAAATCCATTGCTTAAATGGTGCTTGATTTTGAGTATCTCATCTTCTTTATTGTAATTTTTCTCTCTCTTTCCTTCTCTAATCATGGAATATTTATTAATAGGGTTTCTATATGAGTCAATGAAAGATACATGAATGAATGAACGAATGAACTGAGACCACATCTGAATAAGAGCGATTGTTATAATAAGATGACTAAAACTTACCACATATCCTAACAAGGTGCACATTCTTTCCCTGTGACTCAATCATGTAATCTTTTGAAAATTTTCATAGAAAGCATGTGAGTCAGAACGAAATATACTAAAAAGGCTCGTAGCTCACTGTTAGCAGATTTTAAAATGCGAAGAGGGTGGATACCGTGCGATGTGCTAACGAGGACGCTGAGCCACGAAGGGCGGTAGATTGTGAAATCAGACATCGATTAGAGATTCTAAAATTGAATTAAATATAGAAAGGGTAAAAAAAGTAAATGTTTGTTTAAATTAATAAAATTTGTTTGAGAGTAAGGTGGGGTTTTGTTGGGTTTCCAACAATTTCTATTATGAGCACAAAAGCTATGTAATAACACAGACCGTCCTTCAATTTGGAGTTCTGAAATTTTAAGCTCTTGTGTGTCAGCATCTTCATCATCAATTCTTTCATTTTATTCAATCCTCCAGTTCATCATACAAGGTCGTTTAGCTGTTCATATCACTCGAGAATCCAATTTAATTGACCAACCCGAAAATAGAGTATGATACCCGAGTAAATAAGAGGTACATGAATGAATTGATCCCAAATTCTAATGAGTGAGAAGTGGGTCGTTTTGTTCTACATTTGAGAATTTGTCAATCTATTGACATGGCTAAGTTTAGAGCATGGGTCTGATACCATGTTAGAAATCACGAACTCTCCACAATGGTATAATATTGTCCACTTTGAGCATAAGCTTTCATGACTTTGATTTGGGCTTCCCCAAAATGCCTCGTGACAATGGAGATAGTATTTTTTTATTATAAACCCATGATCATTCCCTAAATTAGCGGATGTGAGACGAAAGAATTTGTATTGGTCTATAATGATAGTTTTCACTCTTAATGTGAGATCCCACGTCAATTGGAGAGAGGAACGAAGCACCTGGTGTCGAAACCTCTCTTTAGTAGGCACGTTTTAAAATTGAGTGGCTGACGACCCTATGTAACAGACAATATCTACTAGCAGTGAGCTTAGGCTCTTACACTTAAAGAAACGAGAAGTAGGTAATATGACCCTGTCCTGTGGTACATAGGTGTCGAATTCGAATTCTGAATCCTAGTCCGATTCGACTGATTAATCATTAGATAGCGAGTGGACATTAATGCCATTTTCGTCCAATTAATGATTGACAATGTTTTGTTTTTTTTTTTTTCAAATAAATTATATAAAATTAAGAACTAAGCGCGTTTAATTATTGTTATTACTGTTGAACTCGTGATGGCCACGGAGATCCCATTCCCATCTCAACCCAATATGCCAAAGTGGGGTGAGTTTACAATTACCCAAACTTAAAGGACCATAATGCAATAAGTTTAAAATTTTTTAAATTTCTATCAATGCTCCCTAATATATTAATGGTTGCACGTAACACTATGTTTACGAGTAAATAAACATCATTACACTCGGTAACATTAAATGCCTTAAAGCCAGAAATAAACCAGCGCCACACAACATGATACACAAAGACGTTGTGGGTCGAGGATAAACAAGTGCTACATGCAACACGATGTCGAAGGTCATGGATAGACAACCACCACATAACAATGCAAAGTATCGGGACTCAAGGGTAAACGAGCATCACTACGACACCGTCGTGGATCCCAATAATTACATATAGTTTTTTATTATTAATTTTTAAAAAAAAATTAAAAAGATAAAATATAAGAATATAAGAATATTTTTAGCCTAATTATAATAAAACTAATATTCCTTCTTACCTATTAAAAATAAAGTAGTTTCCTTCATAAAGAACTTTCCTAAATTACTCATTTATAATTTGACTATTTTTTTTTATACTATAAGCTAATAATATTCAATCCTACTTTAATTCACAAAAGTGAGTTTCTTCAACATTACTACAAATTTTATTTCATTTTAAAACTATGGTTTTAAGAGCCATATTAATTTGTCACATTTAAATCGATCTTAATATAAACTATGGTTTTCAGCATAGGTTAGGATGGTCACCGCATTAAATTAGATCATGACTGTACCAAGTAACAATGATCTATAATAAGATTGTCGTTTATATCAAAATTTGCGATAATAATGTTTACCAACTTTTAAAATACCGTATAATCTCAACGCTGCTTTATTATCTTAGATAATCTCTTTTTAGATCAATAATTATGGAATGAGATGTGAGATCTCATGTGGGTTGGAGAGCAGAACGAAACATTTCTTATAAGGGTGTGGAAATCTCTCCTTAACAGACGCATCTTAAAATCGTGAGACTAACGGTGATACGTAATGGGCCAAAGCGAATAATATTGGTTAGTAGTGGGCTATGGCTGTTACAAATGGTATTAGAGAGTCAGACTCTGAGGGGTGTGCCAACGAGAATGCTGGCCTCTAAAGGGGTGGATTGTGAGATCCCACGTCGGTTGGAGAGGGGAACGAAACATTCCTTATAAGGGTGTGGAAACCTCTCCCTATCAGACACGTTTTAAAATCATGAGACTAACAGCGATATGTAACATGCCAAAGCGGACAATATTTGTTAGTAGTAGACTAGGGCTGTTACAAATGGTATCAGAGAGTCAGACACTAGGGGTGTGCCAACGAGGACGCTGGCTTCCAAGGGGGTGGATTGTGAGATTCCACATTGGTTGGAGAGGAAACGAAACATTTCCTATAAGAGTGTGAAACCGTGAGGCTGACAGCGATACGTAACAGGCCAAAACGGACAAGTAAACGAAAGACATTCAAATGAGAGTGTGGTAAAAAAAGAGAATCGATAATTACTAGTTATACTAACGATATGTACCAATCATAAATACTTTAAAGTTAAACGTGTTTTTATACGAGTAATGATTAAACACCTTAAAAGAATACATGTTGGTTCGTGGAAAAAGGTCGAGATTCAAACGAAGTAATTAACTATGATTTTAAACGTGTGTATGAAACTTACTTTTATCCCAAAAATAACTAAATTCAACTCGACATTAACGAGCATCTAAAAATGGACTCCAATTTTCAAACATAATTTACTTTTTCTTTTTGAATTTCCTTCCAAAAAGATTTAGAATATATTTTTCAGTAAATATGTTGAGTTAAAATAAATCAACAAAATTAAATTAGATTATTAATAGCGATTCAGGATCAAGAAACCAAGATGAGCTAATTAATCGTATCGCTTTTTATATTTAATATGACGTAGAGATGTCCTTTTATCCGCGGGCCGATGCCCCTCAAATTAGATGAGGAATGAAAGAGGAAGTGAAAGATATTTTTTATCCGCTAGATAAATGGGGTCCGGAAAGAAATTATATTCCTCGTTTCCGTCCAATTTCTCACCCCGTTTAGACAGAAAATGGAGGAAGAAGTTGATACATTTTTTCTCAGTTAGATAAGTAAGGCCCGGAACGAGATATCTCATCCCATCTAAGCCCCACTTATTATAAATAAATAAATATATATATAACAAAAAATAGTTTACGTTCAGATCATAAGTGTAACATTTAAACTAAAAACTATATCGTAATTTTAATTTTATTACTATTTTTCTTACAAATTTTTAATAAAAATTATATTGAAAAATGAAAATTTTAAAATAACGACATTTTTTTCTTAAAAAAATAATAAATTCGAAAAAAAATTAACAGCGGGAACTTGATCCCCTAAATTTTTTGTGGGGAATTCCGACCCCGATCACTAAAAAAAATAAATGAATAATTTCGCAGGAATGGAAAATGAAATAGGTGGTGGTTTATCCCGACTCCACTCGGTAGCCATCTCTAATTCGATGTTCGGGTGCAGTAAACTTTTGTTATTGTTACTGTTGATGGAATAAATTTTACTGTTCTAAAAGCTGATTCTTTACCAAATTATTCCAACTTATATTTATAAGATTGTTCTCACACCCTTTTCTTTTCTTTCTTTTTAAATAAAAGTAAATGAAAATGACAGAATTTGAACCAATTAAATTTTGTTTAAATTTTTCTCTTTACTTTTTTTTTTCTTGAAAGAGATAAGATTTCTTTGTATTTAATTATAATTAAATTATATTTTTTCACATACGAACTCGAGCAACGTATCTACTTTAGTCATTATATTCTAGAAGTTACCCGTCCATGAACGATAATTTTACATGTTTTACAATGAATAAATGGTTATCAAACAGTGTCTAAACGGTATCTCGTAGTGTAATATTTTAAGTTCACGGCTAGCAGATATTGTCTACTTTAACCCGTTATGGAAAAGAACGTGAAGAATCTTCACTATTTGTTTCCCCATATATATTCAATTATGCTTTGAAAAGCTACTTGGGAATGCCTTCCCTCTTTAATGTAATCACTTCTGTCTCTCTTTTTTCTCTCAAGTTTGGAGTTCTTTATAATCAAATTTCAAACATTTATGCAATTTATCAACTTTTTCTTAATTTTTTTTTGTCAAAAAGTTCTATCGATTACGTTCATCTTTGAATTTCAGAGGATTTTTTATTGGAAAGTTGAAAACATCAAATTCGGAATAGAAACAAACGGGTTGCTTTTGAGAAAGTGATTGAGTGAATGTAACTATTGATATCCTGAGTAAAAGAAAGGTATATGAATGAACCAATACCACAGTCGAACGAGAGCAATCCTGAAGATAAGAAATTAAAAGTTATTACCTACAGCTCGATCATAGGAACCCTAAAGTTAATTGTGTTTTGTTTAGAGCAATTCTATGTTCGGTGACCTCTTGAAAAGACCTATGTTAGTCTGTAGGGATAGTTACGTAAGTAACATGACCTGATTTGAATCATGGGTATGGAGTATTACGCTTCTTTTTTTTTTTTCCGACGATTCGAACGTAATTTAGTAGGTAAGAAAACTAACGATGAAGGAAAGAATACAAATAATCAATCCATATATATATATATATATATATATATATTTGCATTGATTTTTAGGGTTTTTAGAGAATTTTCAAAGGTACCCTTGAGTTAGAGGAGAAACAAGTAAAGTAAGAGAACAGAGAATTTCTAAAAGCCATGCAATCAACGACACAATTAGAAGTATTCATATCCTTTCTTCTTTAGCATAACTCAATAATTAAGCTACCGACGTTTGGAAAATAGACGTGTCTAAATGACTTGAAAGTCCGATGAATTCAGATTACCTAACTCAAACCAGAAAGATTGAGTTGTGTTCGATTTTTTTGGATTTGAGTTGGGTTCAATTTTTTAAAATTGAGAAATTCAAGTCGGTTCATGGGTTAACATTTCTTTTATCAGGTTGACCCGACCAACCTGAAAATAGTGTTACAACTCAACCCTATCTTATCCTATTCTACTTGTAAGATTATTATGAATATTAAGAATATTTGGTTTTTGTAACTGATGTTAGCGATTTCTTTTATCGGGTTGACCCGACTAACTCGAAAATAGGGTTACAACTCAACTCTATCTTATCCAATGTTTAAGATTATTATGAAAATTAAGAATATTTGGTTTTTTGTAACTGATGTTAACGATTTCTTTTATCAGGTTGACCCAACTAACTCGAAAATAGGGTTACAATCCAGTCCTATCTTATACTACTTTTAAGATTATTATGAAGATTAAGAATATTTGGCCTTTGCAACTGATGTTAGTGATTTCTTTTATCGGGTTGACCTGACTAACCCTAAAATGGGTTTACAACCGAACCCTATCCTATCTAGTTTTAAGATTGTTATGAAAATTAAGAATAGTTGACCCGATTAACCTGAAAATAGGGTTACAACCCAACCTACTTGTAAGATTGTTATGAAAATTAAGAATATTTTGTTTTTGTAACTGATGTTAATGATTTCTTTTATCGGGTTGACCCGACTAACCCTAAAATGGGTTTACAACTAACCCATCTCTATCCTATCTAGTTTTAAGATTATTATGAAAATTAAGAATAGTTGACCCGACTAACCCGAAAATAGGGTTACAACCCAACCATATCATATCCTCCTTTTAAGATTATTACGAAGATTAAAAATAATTGGCTTTCGTAACTGATGTTAGTGATGTATTATGACTTGTAAATGTTTGATATTTAGGTTTTACAAGCTTTCATAATCGAGTGGAGTTAGATTGTTTACTATATCCAGGTTGTTCAGGTCACAAACTCAACCAACCCGGAATTTTTTATAGCTCTAAAAGACTTTCTCAACTCAATCTAACCCAACTCGTGTATCGTGTAATCGAGAAAAGGAGTATATGCAAATAGATTTTTGAGAGATTTTGGTGCAGCTTTTGAATCAAATGAAACGTAGATGAAAAGACAAGGTGAGAGTGTGTGTGTGTGTGTGTGTGTGAGACACACAATTTGATTGCTTTCCTCCAAAAGGTGATGGATTAATGGGTATAGGGTATGGCCCCATAGCTCTCAAGGGCAACCCCACATAATTTGGTGTTGCCCTTAACCATATACGAGTACCTCGACCCTACCACGCATACCCATCATTCTTTGCCAATCTCTCTCTCTCTCTCTCTGCCCATAAAAAGTGACCTAAATTGATATCATTTCTTACCCTTTTTGAAAGAATTTAGCAGCTGTTGAAGATGTATATGCTTGTATAAGTGCGTACAAAGAACCCTACCTCCCGACCGCTCGTCGATTATGGTATCAGTTGAGAGTTTTGATTTCGAACCTCTCGTGTATCCGAATGGGTGGCTAAGCTTGTCGTTGTTGTGGCCTGTTGGTAATGATATTTCTTAATGGTCGTTGTTGGTAATTAGAGATGTTCATTTAATCTGCTGAGTCTCGTTTCGATTTGGGTGAAAAATATCTTAATAAATAGGGAACTTGGGAGGGAGTGGATATAGATTTTTACCCGTTAGCTAAATAGGGTTGGAGATAGTGATTACGTTCGTTGTCCCTGTCTCCATCCCTACCCTACCCTGCTCCATTATACAAACATAAATGGAGAATTTTGCAGAAACGATAATAGAAAAGACTTATCCACCCCTACCCTTCTCGACTATCTCAACCTTAATACTATAGTTGATCTCCATTAACGAGATCAAACCCTTTTTTCGATAAGATTTGACTCATTTATAGTTGACTTCGAATATATTTAGATAGAGTTCATTCTACCACGATAATTTCTTGGATGACTGTAGTCTTTCGCTTGCAACAAAGATTATCTAAAATAATGACCGACAAAGTATTATTTTTCCAAGAAAATGTATTTGACACGAGATGGTAATGATTTGAGGTCTGAATTCGGTGACTCAATTAGTACGACACCCGAGTAAATGAAGGATACATGAATAAACCGAGACCAGATTCGAATGAGAGTAATCCTGAAGATAGGATAACTAAAAACGGTTTAAAGAAAATGAAAGTTACTACCTATACTAACAAGCTGCACCTTTCATTTCGATGGTTCGATCGTATGAACTTCTTAATTAAACGTGTTGTCTTGGAGCGGGTAATGAAGCTTGCAGTTGTGCTTAATCTTTCTCTTTGGGCCCAAGTCTTAGAACTATTGGGCTATGGTCCTACGGTTGGGCTTTTACTATCCACAAACCAGATGGCCTTCTTAGAAGCTTCTAGATATTTTTCTTCTATTATTCATGGTTCTAGAATGATGTAACGACTCACGTCTAGGATGTGAAATTTAGATTTGGCACGTGATTTGCCTCGACATTCTCCTGCGACATGGTTATGTTACTTACTCCTTAGTTCTAAAAGTGAAAACTATTTCCGTAAACCAACACGAGTCCTTCCAAACGTAAGGCCGACATAGTTCCGTTACTTACTCCTTGCTTCTAAAAGTGAAAACTATTTCCATAAACCAACACGAGTCGAACTTCGTATAAAAAATCAGAAGGTAAAGAATACAAATGGGTTCATGAAAGTGAAACATGTTGAGTTGGGTCCGATTAGAGAAATTTATTAGACCAACCTAGAATTTTGGATTGGTCAAGTTAATGACCCGAGCAACCTGAATAAATTTCACAACCCAACCCAACTCTCTATTTTCAAGTTATTTAAGAAAATTCTAATTATTCACCCTACAATTATATTTAATGTCAAATATTCTTAATTTTTTTAATAATCTTAAAAGTATGGTTGGATTGTAACCCTATTTGTGTGTTTATATCTACTAGCTTCGTTAATTTTAAAAAAAATTAAATACTATTAGACGAACACGACTCTCCACAATGGTATGATATTGTCCACTTTGACCATAAGCTCTCGTGACTTTGCTTTAGGCTTCCCAACATTCTTAGATAATATTCCTCACTTATAAACCCATGACAATGAAATTAGCCGACGTAAGACTTTCATCATCCAACAAATACGTCATTAACTTATTAAATACAAAATTAAAATTTTAATAACTTATTAAATACTTTGCACCCTAAGCATAAATATATATATAAAAAAAATATAATTTAATATTTAAAAAAATCTTCCACATTTATTCTATAATATTTATATTAATATATTATGAATACATATATTTTTTCTTTTGGTGAACAGCTGTGTGCATGTAGAGCACGTGGATATCACGTGAATTCTCTACTTTGGAATGAAAAATAAATATTATAATAAATACTTGTACCGTGAATCGAGGCAGAGTTTTTTTTTTTTTTTATTTCTTTTAATTTTAAATTCGTCTGTCATTTATATTTTATTAAAAGTTTTAAAAAATATATTTTAATTTCTTCACCTGAAATATAAATTAATATCTTATTAAAGATTTGAGATGAATAGAAGAAGACAAGAGCATTAATTTAAAAAAACATTACGTTTTCCTATCTAACCGACGTGGGATCTCACACTCTACCTCTTTGAAACTCACCGTCCTCGCTGACACTCTGTCTGATATGGAATCTCGTATTTAAAATCTTATTCGATACTTTTAAATTTTAATAACCAAATAGATACATATTAAAAAAAGAAAAAGGAGGAAGAGGCTCGTAACCTAGGAGTGTTCGTGGGTTGGGACATTTTTTAAATTCAATCTAATTGTTCGTAATGTAAATTTTTTTAACCTAAATAACTTTCGTTAAATAATGAAAACAATCACGAGTTGGATTAAGTTGAGTTTGATTTGCAGTTTATTTAATTTTTCTTTTTAATAAAAGTACAATAAAGCATCCATTTATTTACTTTCAAATATTTAATTAAAATTTGTAAGTTATTTTTTGGGAGTTGTTGTATAATAAATAATAAAAAATAATTATGAAACTAAATATATGTATATATAATTGTATAGTAGTAAATATGTAACGGCCCAAGCTCCCTGCTAGTAGATATTGTCCTCTTTGGGCTTTCCTTTTCGGGTTTCCCCTCAAGGCTTTAAAACGTGTCTAAATCACCATTTATAAGGGTGTGAAAACCTTCTCTTAGCAGACGCATTTTAAAGCTTTGAGGGGAAACTCGAAAGGGAAAGCCCAAAGAAGACAATATCTGCTAGCAGTGGATCTAGGCCGTTACAAATGGTATTAGAGCCAGACACCGAACGATGTGCCAGCCTTCTCCTGTTCCCCGAAGGGGGGTAGATCAAAGGGGGTGATTCTGGGGGTGGTCCCACATCGATTGGAAGAAGGAAAGAGTGCCAACGAGGNGGGGGGGGGGGGGGGTGGATTGTGATGTCCCACATTGGTTGGGGAGGAGAACAAATCACCATTTACAAGGGTGTGGAAACCTTTCCCTAGCATACGTGTTTTAAAGTTGAGGGGAAGCCTGAAGGGGAAAGCCCAAAGAAAACAGTATCTGGTAGCGATGGATTTGGGCAATTACAAAATATATCATAGTTAACTCAACTCGTCTTTAAAATGTTTGATTTTTTTTTTTTACTAGTTAATTTTTTGATGTTTCAATTTTGAATCAACTTTGAGTCAACATGCCCCCGACCCATTTGACAATTTCATGTTTGGTAGAAGTTCATCACGAGATTACTAAAAGTTGTATCTGTTTTAGAGCATACCTTGTTTATAGAACAACACTAACTTTTTTTTACGAGACGAGAATGTGATATGGAAGATTTAGAGTTCTTGACCTTTTAGTTAATGGTATATATTTTCCGTAAGTTGAATTATGCTGATATTAGTACCATAATCGTAAAAACGACCTTGGAAGTTAGATGACTAAGTTGCTATTGCTAATAAATAATAAAAGTACGGTACTTTTGAATACTTTTATGTAGGGAAAGAAGGAAAGTGGGAGGAAAAAGTGACTTTTTAAGAACGCTCACATGCTTAAGAAAATTCAGATCATGACGTTCAAAATTTTATGTTGTTACGATTCATGTTTAGGATTCGAAATTTGAATTCGGTCTTTGATGGCCCTAACATTTCCCTGTATCCTCTACGACATGGTTTCGTTACCTATTCATTACTTTTTTAAGAGTGAAAACTATCCCTACAGACCAACACGAGTCCTTTCAGTATGGTCAGTTCTAGCTCATATGGGTTTCAAGAAAATTCATTGCACGTCACTCAACCACGTTTAATCAAATTTATGGTGCAGTTGATTATATTGTTTAAAATATATATTATTAGTTTGTCCAAAAAACAAATACTATTAATATGCATTTCCATTACCCTAAAAACAATAATGTTTTAAATATCAAATCAAATCAGAATATCAAAAGCGGAGAAATTAAGTGAAAGGTTACAATGAAGTGTTATTTGTTAAACCTTTTTGTGTTTTCCTCTTTTGTTTTTATTTTAACGATGCATGGAACGTCGTGTCTAGCTGTGGTGAATTCAAAGTATATGAGGCTATTGAGTGAATGGACCGTGGGGATTGTGAACGAGCTTGGTCAAAATCAGGTCTTGTTCGTTCATTGCAAATTAAAAGATGACGATTTGGGTGACCATAATGTAACAAAGGGCCAGACTTATAAATGGCAATTCAAGGAGAATATAATTTCGACTACGCTCTTTTGGTGTACCATAAGAACTTCAACTAACCAACACGCCAACTTCGAAGTATTTTTGAGAGAGAAAAGCGAGTGGCTAGCTTCTCATTGCAATTTTCGGTCTTGCATTTGGTATGCTCGGGATAACGGCATTTATTTACTGAACATTCCTCAAAGTGCTTTCGAGTTTATACTTAATTGGGAACAATAGTTGGCCATTTGAGACTTCCGGGATGAGATACCCTTCTCTTTTTGATTCACGATCGAATCCATTGTTTATCATAATGGTTCAAAATAAAGTAATACAATCTTATTTCAATTTCTAGCCATGGTTAGAAGTTAAATACTTTATTAAATTATTAAATTGCTCACTTCTTTTCAAACGTGAGATTCCATATCAGCTAAAGATTGGAACGAATAATTTCTGATAAGAGTGTAGAAATATTTCTCTAAAAGACGCGTTTTTTAACACTGTGAGCTTGATGACGTTGTTACGTAACGGGTTAAAGCAGACAATATCTACTAGTGTGAGCTTGAATTGTTACAAATCGTATTAGAGTTAGACACCGGGTAGTGTGACACTAAGAACGCTAGCTCTCAATAAAATAGATTGTGAGATCCGCAAGTGTGAAAACTTATTCTTAAACAAACTAAATAATTAAATAAATAAAACAGAGTAATTAAATTAAAAAATAATAATTAGCATTAAATATAAAAAGTATAATATTTGGTCCTTTTTTATGGGTTGACCATTGACTATGTGAATATGCCCAAGTTCACTTTTAATTGAGAAATTGAGTGGTGTCTGACACCATTATTGACTTTTTATTTAATATAATTTTTTATATTTCAAAAAATAACTCAATATATTCATCTATTATTCTTTGTATTTTTAAATATTTAATTAATTAATTTTTTTTTTTACTTTAGTAAAATTTTAAATTATAAGCTAAATTAATATTAAAAAAATACTAGTTTGGATAATACACTAATATTTTTAAAGAATTAAAAAAAATATTTTTATAGTTAATTTTGTTAAAAATACTCTTCAACTTTCAAAATAATTTTATAATACCATTTTTACTCCTTTTTCAAATATTTTATTAATATTTTAAAAAAAATTTTAAAAAAATTAAAAATACTTTTACTAAAAAAACATTACGTTGGTAAATAATCTATGAGGTATTGAGAGACGATTTTAGTCCATATATTGTCGGTAATAATTTTTTTTATAAAGGTAAATAATGTTAATGCTACTCGTACTAATTAAACTTTTAAAAATTAAATAATATTTTTGAAATATTATTAAAGCTTTAAGGATATTTTATTTAAATAAAATACTAACGATTCTCATTTAAAATCGATGGTAATAGTATTTTTTAGATTTTTTTTTATTTTGAATTTAAGAAAATTATTGAAACTTTTAAAAGTTTACGGGTAGAAAGTTTATGGATATTTCTATTAATTTAGTCTTAATTTTACTTGACTTTATGGACATTTCTTATTCCCGTTATCCCAATGAAGCAAATTACTATCGATTTTAGGGATTACGCTAATTGAAGACGATAAAATGTCGAACGTACACTTTCCACCGTGCAATATCTTGATCTTGACACACTTATGACAAGTTTTAATAGGAACTCAAGCCCCATTTATATTTTTCGCACTACTTTATGGCTTCATCGAACATAAACGAAATTCTCCTTCGCCAAATGAACACAACTCATGCAGAATCTAAGCTTGTTCGACCACACACACTGTCCATGCATGCATATTCAATCATCTACGATTCTAACCAACTTGCCTCTACTCTAGGCTACAGTCTCTCATTTGCAATGTCGCATCTCATCTTGTCATCTTTGTTCCCAGCGACACAACCCATTTATGATAATGACATCTCAAGTCTCGAGATGTCGTTAGCCTTTACTAATCAAGAATCATTTATATCGTCGAAGCACCCCCAAAATAATCTTGATTATCGACTATTTTCTATTCTCATTTGTCTGAGTTTAGGGGTTTCGCCAATGGAAGGCGATAAATGTCGATTAATTACAAATAAAGACATCTTATCTCAAAATTAACATGTCACATTAAATAATGGAATTAAGTGACGTAGATTATTATAAACTAAGATACAAAAATAGAAGTTACTCTAGCTCCAATGAGACAAAATTAAATAATTATAAAGTCAAATCAAGTAATAAATTCAGATCTATGAATTGCATTTATTTATATTATTATTGTCCATTTCTATCTAAAAAAACATAGCCGTACACATGTCAGCTCATTTCACTCATTATAATTTTTTTCTTAATTAAATTTTATTTTAATTTTTAAATTGGTCAAAAGTTTTATTTATATAATTTACTTAATAAAGATATTAAGATTAATTTTCAAATTAAGTTATTATAATGTGACGAACAAATAATGCATTTAATTTTATTTTTCTAATTGTTTATAATTATTGTAATTTTTTTATTTTTTGAATTAAGAAATTACACATAATTAAAAATATTGTAATGTGATGGGAAGGTGAAATATTTCTGTCCAAAATTAGGTGGGAATTAAATGCGACCATTCGCTATCCAATCAGTCAATTTCTTTTTTTTTATTCTATTAATTAATTAAAGTTTTTTATTTTATTTATTTAAATATAATCTAATTGGACCAAAAACTGTCATCGTCAATATTTAGTATATGAAAAAGACTTGAGAACTTCCCATTAAAAAAAAAAAAAAAAATCTTTTGAGTATATGTCCTTAAATTTTAAAATATTATATTTTAAATTTTAAATTTAAGCTTATGTTTCATGATTTTACGTATTTATGGGGCCTAACGTTCTTACTGGCACATCGCCCGATGACTAATTCTAATACCATTTGTAACGGTCTAGAGGTCTAGTGTTCTTACTGGCACACTGCCTCGTGTCGCCCGGTGACCGGCTCTAATACCATTTGTAACGACCTAGGGGCTCAGTGTCCTTACTAGCACACCTTCCGTGTCACCCAGTGATGGGTTCTAATACCATTTTTAACAGCCCAAGCCCATCACCTCGTGTCGCTCAGTGACTGGATCTAATACCATTTGTAACAACCTAGGGGCCTAGTGTCCTTACTAGCACACCTTCCCGTGTCACCTAGTGACGGGTTCTAATACCATTTTTAACAGCCCAAGCCCACCACCTCGTGTCACCCAGTGTCTGACTCTAATACCATTTGTAACGACCCAGGGGCCCAGTGTCCTTACTAGCACACCTTCCCGTGTCACCCAGTGACGGGTTCTAATATCATTTTTAACTGCCCAAGCCCACCGCTAGTAGATATTTTCTTCTTTGGGCTTTCCCTTTCCAGCTTCCCCTCAAAGTTTTTAAAAGGCACCGGGAAAGCCCTTATAAATAGTGTTTTGTTCTCCTCCCCAAATTACGTGCCATCTCACANTATATATATATATATATATATATATATATATATATTTAATATCTATTTAAATTGATTTAAAATTTAGTATTATAGAAGACACTAAATTAAATTTATTGATACAATCCATTAATTTAAGTGACTATTAGACAAATAATTAAAAATATAAAAAATTTGTTTTTAATAATAATAAAAACAAACTAAACTTTAATTTAACCAATATTTTTGGAGTTATATTTTTAGTATAATTTTTTAAAAGATAATAAATGACGTCATAAAAAATCGGTGCTTTCGAACACTTATGAGTCCAGCTAATATGAGGCCCTATCAAACTCCAACCAATCCAAGGATGACACGTCAGAAAGGGATAGAGATGTCATTTTGCTCAAACAATCGTGGTGTTTTGGGTATTTTAGATTTTGTTTTTTAATTGTTGGAGTGTAATTAATATATGAATATTATTTTTGTATTTATTTTTTGAAAAGGAATGGCTTCAGGAGTTGGCAATGTCCTACAAAGCTCAGAGCAGCTCCCTCCGTTCGGCAGCTGAGCTGCTTCAATCCCCACAACAACTCTCTCTCTTTCTCTCTCTTCCCTTATCCCTTCAGTCACCTACAATTTCACCGCGTTTCCCTTCCAATCCACTTCCTCCAATGCCGAGAGCAGCGCAGGGGAATTAGGGGAAGATGCCGCTCGTCAGGGTGCAGGTCAAGAGCGAATTCGGGCTTGGAAAGCCCCATCTCTACAAGGAGGCCAATAATGAAGATCCCAAAGCTGTGCTTGACGGTGTAGCCGTTGCTGGCCTCGTTGGGATCTTGAGGCAGTTGGGTGATCTTGCGGAGTATGTTTCTTTTGCTTTCCCTGCTCTATATATATGATGCTTCGGCGGTTTAGTTTCGAGTATTGAATGTATTTATGTTCTTGTTTCTAGGTATTTCTTAGGTCTCTTAGATTAATCTAAGTTAGAGGGAATCAGTGGAGTTATATTCACATCTGGAAATGGAAGGAATGTTTGGGAATGTTGAAATTCACTTGGAAATTGATTAGTTCCTTGAATGGGAACTTCATTTTTGTATCTTGTTTAGGAAACAGATATGGGAAGGAGACAATCAAATCAGAGTTATTTGGTTGGGATTCTAATTCTTTTTTAATTATGTTTTTTCATGATTCATTTCATACCTACTAGTTATTGAGAAGTTCTCTTAGAATGTGACAGACTCAGTGACTTAGTGAGTGTTTAGTCCCCTAACTCTTTCGCTTTTTTCTTCTTTTTTTTTTTTTTTTTTTTTTTTAGAATATTGCATCGTAGTTAGGGTGAGTGTGAGATCCCATATTGGTTGGGGTGGAGAACGAAGCATTCTTTATAAGGGTGTGGAAACCTCTATCTAGCAAGCGCGTTTTTAAAACCTTAAGGAAGCTCGAAAGGGAGAACCCAAAAAGGACAATGGGTTTGGGCCTTTACAAATGGCATCATAACCAAACACAGGGCGATGTGTCAGCGAGGAGGCTGAGCCCTGAAGGGGGGTGGACATGAGACGGTGTGTCAACAAGGACACTGGGCCCTGAGGGGGGTGGATTGGGGGTCCCACATTGATTGGAGAAGGGAACGAGTGCCAGCGAGGACGCTGGGCCCCAAAGGGGGGTGGATCGTGAGATCTCACATCAGTTGGGGAGGAGAATGAAACATTCTTTATAAGGGTGTGGAAACCTCTGGGGTCCCACATCGACTGGAGAAGGGAATGAGTGCCAATGAGGATGCTGGGCCCCGAAGGGAGGTGGAGTGTGAGATCTCACATCAGTTGGAGAAAGGGAGTGAGATCTCACATCGGCTGGCCCCCGAACGTCCTCACTGGCACTCATTCCCTTTCTCCAATTGATGTGGGACCCCCCAATCCACCCCCTTCGGGGCCAGCGTCCTTGCTGGCACACCGCCTCGTTTCCACCCCTTTTGGGGCTCAGCCTCCTCATTGGCACATCGCCCAGTGTCTGACTCTGGTACCATTTGTAATGGCCTAAGCTCACTGTTAGCAGATATTGTCCTCTTTGGGCTTTCCCTTTCGGGCTTCCCTTTAAGGTTTTTAAAACGTGTATACTAGGGAGAGGTTTCCACACCCTTATAGAGAATGCTTCGTTCTCTTCTCCAACTAATGTGGTATCTCACCAAAATGGTGCTAGACCATTAGAATTTCATTAGGAAATAGTTAGAGTTCGTCTGTAAGTTGTCTGAAAGATGATCATCATCTTTGTGTTGATATGCATATAGGGTCTTTGAAAAATACTTTCACTTTGCTTGGTCCTTTGTGCAATGCAAGTATGTTATTAAACAACATTTATACTGAATGGGATGTTATCATCCTGTGTTGTAGATTTGCGGGGGAGGTTTTTCATGGCTTGCAAGAACAGGTGATGGCAACAGCTTCCAGGAGCCGCAATGTGATGGCTCGTGTCAAACATATTGAAGCTGCCCTTCCTTCCCTAGAGAAGGCAATACTAGCTCAAACAAGTCACATTCATTTTGCTTACACAGCTGGTATGACTCAATTGCTACCTAAATCATTGATTACTTAGACTAAAACATTAGTTATTTCAACTTTTTTGGTGCTATCGACTTGTCCGTTGTAAATACTCTGGACCTGAATAGAGAATCCCTTGTCAGTATGGGTTAATTCGTAAAAATGAAGAGGAACTGCTCTAAACTCCACCCCTGACCCGTAAACACGTACACAAACTACTATTTATTGGCTAAAATACAGACTCCAGCCATATGGTATTGTTTGTACCTCACTTCTACCGTGTATTCTCTGTTCTCTAACATACACGAGTGTTAAATATTTCTTGGCTAAGAAGCACGGATATGGATACAAAACATAGACACAGTGACATGTCATTTTAAAAAAATAAAGGACACGTACACGATAAGGATACAAAACATAGACACAGTGACATGCCATGTTTATTTGTATCTATTTAGAATGCTTAACAAGCATTTCATATGTGTCCATCAAATGCTGGACTCATATTCACTTGATACAAATAGTGTTTGACTCGTATCTATTGTTCTAACAAGTGTTTGATGCATGTCGAATAAGTGTCGAAGTGCCCAACACACACTATCCAAACTAAAGGTCTGTGCTTCTTAGCTGCAAAGTGATGTTTGAAGGAGGTAAATTTCTGATTCACTGACAGGACGAGTGATCCTAGTTTATTTTAACTCGGTACTGGTCACGAACTTATCTTCATAAACTGGGTTTGTGTAGATGAGCTTTAGAGCAGCGCAGTTACAGTTTTCTATAGCATTTTAGCAACATTTGATATTTGCATAATGTAAAGCAGTTGCTTTGCAGGTTCTGAGTGGCATCCTCGTATTCAAACAGACCAAAATCACTTCATCTATCATGATTTGCCACGATTTATTATGGATTCCTATGAAGAATGTCGTGATCCTCCACAACTTCATTTGCTCGACAAGTATGTTCAGTTCGTTATCGTTGTTTAACATATTTCTTCTTATTGAAAATGAGAGGCAAGCTTGACAATGTTGTTCTTCTCTCCATTAGATTTGATACCGGGGGTCCTGGATCTTGTTTAAAGCGTTATTCAGATCCCACATTCTTCAGAAGAACATCAACCTCAGGAAAAGTAAGCTTGGAGAAGGTTCGAAGTGATAAAAAGGCTCAAAAGATCAAGGTATGTACTGAAAATCTAGGGGTTGTGCTATGTGCACTTCTCGAATAAGTGGCTAGCTTTCTAGTTTTTTGTAACAGCCCAAGTCCAAGCCCACACCACTAGCAGATATTGTCCTCTTTGGGCTTTCCTTTTCAGGCTTCCCCTCAAGGTTTTTAAAACGTATCTGCTAGGAAGAGGTTTCCACACCCTTATAAAAAATATTTCGTTATCCTCCCCAACGTGGGATCTCACAATCCACCCCCTTCAGGGCCCAGCATCCTCGCTGGCACTTGTTCCTTTCTCCAATCAATGAACCTTGAGGGGAAGCCCTTGAAGGGAAAGCCCAAAGAGGACAATATGTGCTAGGTAAGCCATTAACCTTAGAACTCAAGGGCACAGTAGTACAACCTATAGAACAGATCCTGGTCAAATGGTCGAGAATGTGGAGTCATTGTTTTATTTAATATTCTTGAAATCAAAGATTGGCTCTGTCATTTTGACAAATAAATTAACAACGCACAGAGAAAACGATCGTTGATGCGCAACGGAGAAGTGACATGTGGTGCATCAATTCCCAATTTTAATAGCAGGTATTACAAACTAACAGTTAGTTTTTGGACATTTCTTCTTTAGTTGAATAGAACACTGACAACTAAATATGCAGCTTGCAGTTTAACTCCATTTCCAATGAAGTAGCTTCCTTCTCTCAAACTGCTACAGCTGATATGAGGATGAAATCAGATGCTGGGGAGTCTTCAAATTCTTTTGATTCCGGAACTGGGTCACGATATACCGGAAGTGTTACGAAATTAGATTCTTCCTTGCAAACTAAAGAACAGGAATTTAGGGAATCTTCAAATTCAAGCATGATGCAGTTTAATGATGCTGTTGATTCATTTGCCATAGATGAACAAAGTAGGATGGTAGATGATAAATTTCAATTTGAATTAGATGATCCCATTGATTTGAGTTTCTGTTCTCATGTCACATGGGACGTAAAGGCAGAAATAATGAAGCCCAGGAATCAGCAAGATAGTGTAGAAAAGATAGAAATGTTGCAGCCAATAGGTCAACAGGATGTTAGAGAAATGGCTGAAATTATGCAGCCGAGAACCGGAAAGGATGTCGGAGAAATGGAAGAAATTATACAGCCAATGTCCCAACAGGATGTTAGAGAAAAGGAAGAAATTGTGCAGCCAAGGACTCAAAAGAGGGTTAGAGAAATAGCAGAAATGTTGGAGAAAAAGTCCCGACGGGATGTTACTGAAATGACAGAAATTGTGCAGCCAAGGACTGAAAAGGGTGTTAGAGAAAGGGCAGAAATTGTGCAGCCAAGGTCCCAACAGGATGTTAGAGAAATGGTGGAACATGTGGCGCCTAGGGCTCGAACGGATGTCAGAGAAATGGACGACATTGTGCAGCCAGGGTCCCAACAGGATGATACAGGAATGACAGAAAATCTGCAGCCAAGGACTCAAAAGGGTGTCAGTGAAATGGCAGACATTGAGCAGCCCAGGACTCAACAAGATGTTAGTAAAATGGAGGAACTTGTGCAGCCAAGGACTCAACAGGGTGGCATAGAAAAGCCAGAAATGGTGGAGCCGGGTAGTCGACAGGGTGATAGCGAAAAAGTGGAGATAGGGGAGTCGAGGCGTCAACAGCATGATAAAGATGAAGAATATAATGTTCCTATACCTGAATCTACCCTGGATCCACAGGAAATGGAAGGCTTTTACCTCAGAAATGATGAACAAACGAGCACGCCTGCTAGTAATGGCCACCTGCTAGAATCCGTTAATGACGGGAATGTATTTGATGAAGTCGAAAGTGAAACGGATAATTATATGGATGCCCTCAACACCATTGAGTCAGAATCTGAAAGTGACCTTGATTGTCAGACGAAACGAGAAGTCGAGCCATGCTCATCCACTATAAAGTGTGAAGTAGTAGAACCAGTGCATGACGTCCTTGAATTGAGTTTGGATCCTGATATTTCGATTCTTAACCCGAGTAATGAGCCTCAAACGTCCTTTGACAAAGGTATGATGTCCAGTCTGCCAAATTTAGTTTCTTCAGATAGTTCTTACCATGATCAAAGGCTCGAAAACGCCGTGAAGGATTCTAACCTCGACGATCCCCTAGTAACTAATTTGCATGACAAGGAAAGTTCCATATCAGAATCTGATATCAGTGACTCCTTCCCTCCTGACTCCACTTCTAGTTTCGAGGATCAGTCGGGAGTTAAATTATTGAACACGGTGCACGAATCGCTCGAATCTGAAAAAGCTTCTTTCTCCAGCAATCCGTTAGATAAGTTCTGGACTAATGGTGGCTTGCTTGGACTTCAGCCATCAAAACCTCCTTCTTGGGCTGTGTCAAATGCTTCTCGTGAGGACGCGAGTAAAGGCGAAAAACATGGCCCTTCTCATCATGCGTTTTTGATCAATGGTAATGCACAAGAAATGAAAATGGGTACTTTTCCCAAAGATGCTATTAACAGTGAGAATGATTCAACTTCTAATAAGTCCACATTGCATCACGATGATCAGAAATACGATACGTCTCGGGTATTGTCAAGAGATGAAAGTCCTGATATTAATCATTCAAGCAATGGATCTAGTTGTGTCCATATGAATGATATGGCAGAAACCATTATGGAGAAAGATGAAGATTCCAATCAGAATTCTGGACTTGGCCATCAATTGCTTGTAAATGGCTTTCATAGAAAACTAACGCTAGTACAAGATGAAAGGTTTGAGACTACGTCTGGTCCAGATTCATGTCCTCCTTCACCCCCACTTGATCACATGAAAATCTCTTTCCATCCTGTTTCTGGTTTTGAAATTTCAAAATTGAAATTGAGATTTCCCGACGACAGTGAAGGCCGAGGAAGCACGAACGACATATTTCCATCGTTTCAGTTGGCTCCCGAGGAGTCTATTTCTGTGCATGAGATTGGCTCTGAGTCTGATGACGACGACACGTTCTGTAGATCATCTCCATGTATGTCAGATGATTGTCTTAGTGATCGCTCTAAGTCGAATTCTGACCTGTGGGAATCAGACGACGTTTCGGGAAGCACGTGCAAGAATTCGTATGATTTACACATATCACAGATGGCATCATCATTTGAGGGAATCACAAAAATTGGGACTACTGTGGACGGTGAAAGTGAAAATTTGTACACTAGGAAGGGCATGGATGAATCGTTTTCGGGTCCATTACTTGATCTTCCATGTTTTGACATTGTGAACACTGTAATGATTGAAAGAATTGATGATATTGATGCAATGAATCTTCTTAAGCCGCAATGTTCAGATAATCCTGCTCCGGCTGTGCCTCCTCTTCCTCCTGCACAATGGTGTGTATCAAAAACATCCTTGAATGTGTCTGAAGACCTGAAGGATTTATCTGCTCGGTTGGAACACGTAGAACCAATTGTCTTGCAGCAGCAAATAACTCATGAGCCCATTGCAACCAAGCCAAATGACAAGGTAAATAGTAGTATAGTGGTTATTTTGATAGCAAACATAAACAACCAGGATGACTTAAGGCGTGGGAAGTTCTAATTGTTTACACATATTATTGAATGTAGAAGCCAGAACAAGTGATGGTGGATGGTAAAAAAGAACTAAACCGCATTGGAAATGGCCAAGTGATGGATGCGAGGGAAGATTTTCTGCAACAAATTAGAGAAAAAGTAAGAAATTTTCTTACGTTTTTGTTTAACATTCGTTTTCTTTTATTGATTTAGTTTGATTCTGATGGATATTGAATTACCCTAATGGATGTGAACTTGCGGCATATGTGTAATAGCCTAAGCACACCGCTAGCAGATATTGTCCTTTTTGAGTTTTTCTTTTCGAGCTTCCTTGAGGTTTTTAAAACGCGTTTGCTAGGGAGAGGTTTCCACACCCTTATAAAGGATGTTTCGTTCTCCTCTCCAACCGATGTGGGATCTCACAATCCACCCACCTCCGGGGCCCAGCGTTCTCGCTGACATTCGTTTCCTTCTCCCATCGATGTGGGACTCTCCCAATCCACCCACACCCTTATAAATGGTGTTTCATTCTTCTCCCCAACCGATGTGAGATCTCACAATCTCCAGTCAATGTGAGACCCCCCCAATCCACCTCCCTTTGGAGCCCAACGTCCTTGTTAGCACACTGCCTCATGCCCACCCCCCTTTGAGGCTCAGGCTCCTCGCTGGCACATCGCCCGATGTCTGGCTCTAATATCATTTGTACCGGTCCAAACCCACTACTAGCCGATAGTGTCCTCTTTGGGTTTTCCATTTCGGACTTTCCTTCAAGGTTTTTAAAACGCGTTTGCTAGGGAGAGGTTTCCACACTCTTATAAAGGGTGTTTTGTTCTCCTCCCAAACTAATGTGGGATCTCACAATCCACCCCCTTCGGAGTCCAGCGTCCTCACTGACACTTGTTCCCTTCTCCAATCGATGTGGGACCCCCCCCCAATCCACCCCCTTCGGGGCCAGCGTCCTTGCTAGCACACTGCCTTTTGTCTACCCCCTTCAGGGCTCACCCTTCTCGCTGGCACATCGCCTAGTGTCTGACTCTGATACCATTTGTAACGGCCCAAGCCTACAACTAGTANGGGCCCCCCCCCCCCCCCCCCGGGCTAGTATCCTTGCACCGCCTCGTGTCCACTCCCCTTTGAGGCTCAGCCTCCTTGCTGGCACATCGCCTGGTGTCTGTCCTCTTTGGACTTTCCCTCAAGGTTTTTAAAACGCGTTTGCTAGGGAGAGGTTTCCACACCCCTATAAAGGGTGTTTCATTCTCTTCCCCAACCAATATGGGATCTCACATTGTGATACATGGTCAGTTTTATTCCTTGCACAAAAGCTCTGCAAATCAAATCATCCAAGTATACAGACTGGTTTTGTTGTGAATTCAACTCTATACTAATACCAAGGCCATAGCATGCATACATTAGCATTTGTGCATTCGGAGATCATACGCATGAACTCACGTCGGCCATCATGTTTGTGACGCATTCGTAGTATTCTTATTATATTAACTAGACATTTGCCTCTATACTTCTGAAAGCTGCCCTTGAAGATTCTTATATCATAATTTTTGTAGCCAAGATTTCCTTTGTTCAAATAAGATCAAAAGTTGTATAGTTCATGTTAATAACTATTCTCGACCATGTTATCCCCAGTCATTCAACCTAAGACCTACAATGACTGAGAAGGCAAGTACTACAGCAGGACCTGCTACCCATGTAAAAGTCACAGCAATTTTGGAGAAAGCCAACGCGATTCGCCAGGTTCTTCATTGTCTTGTTTTCCAACTATGCACACTATATATATACATGAAAGACTCGCCATAACTATTGAGTCGTTTCGCAGGCTGTTGGAAGTGACAACGGCGAAGATGACGATTCTTGGAGTGATGCCTGATTGTAGAGATGAAACCTATGTTTCCCGGAGACAACTCTCATAAAGATGCTAATAGTTGCATGCATATGTAATAAAACTCATGGTATGTCTTGTGAATAAGCTTCCTTTTTGACTTATATTCCCTTAGAGAACTTGTCAATTCCTTGTAAGCATTGAGAATTGAGTATTAGGTGCTGGGAAAGATATGTTTCATCATACTTGCAGGCTGCAGCAAGCAATAGAGTGCATGAAAGAAAGCCTGAAAATGCTTGTAAATTCGACTCTTTTAGCTTTTACTCTGCCTCTTCAATTGTCTTTGTGAGATCCCACGTTGATTTGGGAGGAGAATGAAACATTCTTTATAAGGGTGTGGAAACCTCTCCCTAGTAGACACGTTTTAAAAACCTTGAGGGGAAGTCCCGAACCCTGAAAGGGAAAGCCCGAAGAGGACAATATATGCTAATAGTGGGCTTGGACTGTTACAAATGGTATTAGAGCCATATATTGGGTGATGTGCCAATGAGAGGGCTAAGCCCCAAGAGGGGTGGACACGAGGCGATGTGCTAGCAAAGAAGTTGGGCCTCGAAGGTGGTGGATTGGAGGGTCCCACATCGATTGGAGAAGGGAACAAGTGCTAGAGAGGACGCTGGGCCTTAAAGGGGGTGGATTGTGAGATCCCACATTGGTTGTGTGGAAGCTTCTGTAGCAGACATGCTTTAAAAATCTTGAAGGGAAGCTCAAAAGGGAAAGCCCAAAAAAGACAATATCTATTAGTGGTGGGCTTGAGTCGTTACAACCTTTCTAATCAATATCTATTCTGATTGGATTAGATTGACCTTTTCCTCCCTCCGAAAGTTAACGTTTTGTTATCATTCATGGACGGAAAAGAAAAGAAATAAAGAGTTGAAAAGTGTTGCATTCCATGTAAGAAGACCAAAAGGGGAAGTAAAGTACGTTGGTAAAGTCTTCAAAGAATCATTCAAAGAAATACTTAAAAAAAAAAAAAAAAAGGTCAAGTCTTGGATTGTAACATCCCAGAAACTACAGAATTTTATTGACCAAGAAAGAGCAACTTCCAATGGAAGAAACTCGCCCTAAATCTTCCCATACCCGTCTCAATTTAATAGGTTCTTGAACGGCATATATAATTAGTCTAATAAACGATTAGGTGATATCAAGAAACATGCCGTACTAATCTAAAACCTCATGAATTTCGACCCATATGATTGAACTAACGAAAACGAACGTGCACCTTGTTGGTATAGATATAGATAGTAAATTTTAGTTTTTATTATAAAATTTGTCCCTTTACTTGTAGGAGTACATCTTGGATCTGCCGATTATGTTATGGACGAAGTCCTACTCACGGGAACCTGGTCGAATTGAGAGAAGCCCTAAGTATTATTGCGGGTCAATCTATTAGAGAACCTGGTCGAATTGAGAGAAGCCCTAAGTATTATTGCGGGTCAATCTATTAGAGAACCGAGTACTCAACTAAGATTAAGAACTTTTTATACGGGCGGCACAATTATAGAAGTGCCAACATGGCTTTGGCTAATGCCTTATCTTCTTCTTTTATTTTTTTTCTAGAATTCTTGTTTGAGAAAAAGAAATAAATAAATATTATAGGGTTTATATTTTAAAGTTTGATAGGGAAACCTTTCAACTTGTAGCACTGATTGGAATGAACAGTGTATTAAAGAATATGATAAAAAAAAATTAATTATTTATTTCTTTTAACTTTTAGTCTATTTAGTCGTAAATTTATAAATTTAAACGTTGAAAAAATTTTAAATTTTGTGACTAATAGATTATAAAAATTTAAAAATATTTAATAGATTTCTACGCGTTTGACATATTCAAAAATTTTAAAAAGTAATTGATTATAAGTCTAGTTTTACTACATTTTTTCCGAGTTTACATTACAAAAATAACATGCATTGCTTTATATCACCTAAAAATGAAACTTTTATCTTCCATGTGATATTTAAGAGTTCGTGGTATCTGGCTCTAATACCATTAGTAACAGTTCAAGCTCACCACTAGTAGATATTGTCTGCTTCGGCGGCGCATTATGTATTGTTGTCAGCCTTACGATTTTTAAAACGCGTCTACTAGAGAGAGGTTTCCACACTCTTATAAGGAATATTCCATTCTTGAACATCCATCCATCTGAGTTCCATCAAGCATCAAACTCTCCTGTGTTCATGCTAAATCATTTACGGCGTATATTCCATATAGTGGGTGCATAATCTAACCTTTGACACATGGGCTGAGGCGCAATATCGGCACACTCGTGTCGTCCAGTACTGTCTTTGAAAGACCATTTTTAAAGGATGACGTGCAATATTGGCACATTGTGTCGTCCGTTACTGTCCTTGAAAGATTCTTTTCAAAGGATGACGCCCAAGACGCTCGCCCATGTTGTGACACACGTATGTGTCACAGGTAGCTTGCTTAGGCCACAGAGGCAAGAGGTAGTGGAGAGCCAACACCATGCCTCCCCCTGTAATACATTTTGAGGCATTGTTAATCCTTCTTGAGTAGATGTCTTTTTGGCGAGCGAACATACGATCTTGTGCATAGTTCATAGAGTACCCGATTGACACCAAAATTTGGCAAGGTTTCATCTTTCATATTGACAGACTTAATTTTTGAGTTGCGTGTCGAAACTCCAACTTCAGATTAAGGCCCGTGGCCCTACCCGACCCTCTCTAAGCTTGTCTTCAACACTCGTGTCGCCTCATTCTCTCGAACCTTGTATATGCCTCGACTTAGTTTCAAAGCACGTTCTTGGTGTGTTGAATGATGCACCATCTTCATTGGTTATATCATAACACTTCTCAATCTTGACCTTCACGTAGCCAGATGGGCATCACTTGAGGGTCGTCCCTTGTGTGTCTAGCTAGTGGGGTCACAACCTACTTTCTCTCAATGAGGTTGTGACACGCTCCCCACTTAACCCAGTTATCATCTTTAATGACTTTCTCAGGGCACAATCGTATCATCAATTATGACAAGTAACACGTGAGTCAAGACCATGTTGCATGATCTATACCACCCTGGCTAAGCCATTTGCTACTGAAACCCACCTAGACATTCGTACATCGGCTACGCCTGATTGTTGTATGGTTGGTCTGTTGAGGGTGAGGCACGGTAGGCAATCATAAAAAAAATAAAGTTTTTGAGAAACTAAGAAGAACCAAGCCCAAGATTCGGATCCGAATTTGGCACTTGTGTGCTCAGACATTTTCCTACCTCTCTTGCAACGTGGTCACATTACTTACTCTCTGCTTCTAATAGTAAAGTCCTTCCAATATGATCTGTCCTCACTCACATGCATCCTAGAAAAGTTTTCAAAAGGTCACCCAACACAGAATTACTTCATACTCTCCATGATTGAGCTACCGAAAAAGAAAGTACACCTTGTTGATATAAGTAATGTCTTTAAATTCTTTTAAGTCTTCTTTAACCATCCTATCCTCATGATCGCAGTCTCGATTCATTCATATACTTCTCTTTTACTCGAGTATCACAAATTCCAACTCGTAACTGTGACTAATTTCAACTATTACACGAACAAATCATATTTAAAACTACATATACTAAACCAAGTTGAAGATATCAAATCAAAGACATATCTTTATACATTATAATATGAAAAAGAATCAAAACTTCAAATTTAAAAATGGAAGAAAGAAAGGAAAGAAATAGTGATGGAAAGCATCCCAAACAAAAGTGCATCTCTTTCCAATGAAAAATGGTGTTTTGTCTATCATAGCAAAAAAAGGTGTTCTTGGAAAAGAGGGTTACTTTCATATTAAGTTTATAAAAAAGATTGCTTTATTTAAAGCAAATCCATTTATTAAAAGCATTCCCTAACTTTATAACCCTTTTAAAAAACCAAGTATCATCAAAGTTAACTCACCAAATACATGCATTCAAACCCACGTAAAAAAGTCGATTCAATCTTAAAAATTTCGATTACGACCCACAAACATGTTTTCGTTTTAAAAAGTAACAAAATTTGCTACGTGGGTTCTGATCGTACAATGTTTATAGATATATATATGAAACGAAAAAGACTCTTTTAGATCAGTAAATCATGTTCGGTTGTTCTTTTAGTAAAGCTATTGAGTTGCTCTGTTTGAGAATCATTTTGTTTTAGGTTTTCTGATTCCTCGAGAATATATTTTTTAAAATAGGTATCAAAATTAAGATGGGTTTAAAATTTTGAAGAATTTTTATGTGAATGTCAACTCTGCCCATGTGCTAAGATTTGTAAAATTGTATAGATTAATTTAAAAAAAAAAGCATATTATAAACTAAATAATTGATATAATAATGAAAAAAATATATACCCTAAGTATAACGCTACCAACAATCATCCATAATTATTTATTGTTGGTAGAATAATTTGATATTATTTTTCAAACAACTTGATTATTATAATTAAAAAATTGTTATTATTTATTATAATTAAAAAAATATTATTGATTATTATAAGCATAAAATGATTGTTTGAAAAGCAAAAGATTAAATAATTTGTGGAAATTTTAATTCCGATCCAGTCCATATATTACACGACAAAATCATTTTAATTCTTTTTTTTTTTTTTAATTTATTTTTTCTTTTGGGTTGGAGAGTTGTGGGAGAGTGATGGAATTATATATATATATATATATTTTAAAATCCTCTCTCATTTGAAAAACAAAATCCCGATTTAGCTCGTTAATGGTCGTGACATTTCTTTACGTCTCCTGTTGTTTGTCTGTTTTAGCCCGTTATGTATTACCATCAGTCTCACAGTTTTAAAATATGAAAAGGAGAGGTTTCCACACCATTATAAAGAATGCACCGTTTTGTTTCTCTCTTTAACTGATGTGGGATCTCATAATCTACTATTCTATGGAGAGGGTCTAGCCCTACTCTGATCAGTGTCTCGCACCGTCCGGTGATTGGCTTTAATATCATTTGTAATAGCTCAAGCTCTCTGCTGCCATTTGTCGCCAGCCTCACGGATTTAACATGCGTTTGTTAGGGTGGGGTTTTAACACCGTTATAAAGAATGTTTCTCTCCCCTCTCCAACAAATGTGGAATCTCACACCTACCATATTATTGCATTATTTACTTGTCTTGAATTACTTATAAGAGTGAAAATTATGTTTACAAACCAACGCGAGTTCTTTTAGTATGTTTTGTCCTTACTCATATACAATACTTGAATTCTCGATGTAGATGCTACATAGTTGGTTCTCATCCTTCAGAGACTACGAGTGTAATAGGAGCATCCGTCGACAAAAGGATCACCCTAAGATGATCATCACATGGCTATTGAGAACGAATCAAATCAAATGGTTCTATTTCTCAATCTTTCTGACTTGCTCCTACTGAACTAAGATCGAAAAGATTGAGAAAAATCAGTCATTCACAACCCCACTAATGAATGATTCCTCGAAAAGTTACGGATTAGTAATCCTTTTTAGAAATCGAATGGATTCGACCTTATACATACACGAGGAAGGTAATAAAGAGATAGGTTAGGGTCGGGGGTATGTTATCTCTATTTTCGACCATTTTTTAGCTAACAAGGAGAAATCCCTCCCGACTCACTCTCTCATTGTCTATTCCGTTCTAGGCAGGTCTCTTAAAAGTGAGTCGAGACTGGGTTAGGGTCGAAGAATATAATCTCTATCTTTGACCTTGTTTAGCTAACAAGGAGAAATCCCTCCCGACTCACTCTCTCATTGTCTATTCCGTTCCAGGCAGGTCTCTTAAAAGTGAGTCGAGACTGGGTTAGGGTCGAAGAATATAATCTCTATCTTTGACCTTGTTTAGCTAACAAAGAGAAATCTCTCCCGACTCACTGTTTCATTCTCTATTCCGTTCGAGGCAGGTCTCTTAACCATTAAAAGACGTCTCTCAATGATTATCATCATATTTTTATAATGTTTAAAAAGAAAGAAAGAAGATGATAATGATGATGTAGTGAAGCAATGATGTGTACAAAAAGCTCATCCAAACCTTTTCTTTTCCTTCTCACCAACCTCTCTCTCTTCACTTACCCTTTTCCCCTTTTTCCTTTCAATTATAAAGTCCCCATTTTTAATCCCAATTCCCCAAACCACCTCTCTCTCTGCCCCTCTCTCTGCCTCTCTCTCTCTCTCTCTCTCAATGATGGCGGAGAGAAACAAGTATGAAGACGACGAGGGTGGAATCAAGCTATTTGGGACAACAATTACGTTGCAAAACAAGAGACAAATGAAAGAAGAAGACACCAACAAATCAGAATCAGCTGAAAAAAAACCGGACAAGATGATTCCTTGCCCAAGATGCAAAAGCCCCGACACCAAATTTTGTTATTTCAATAACTACAACGTTAATCAGCCAAGACATTTCTGTAAGGGCTGCCAGAGATACTGGACGGCCGGTGGCGCCCTCCGCAACGTCCCCGTCGGAGCCGGCCGCCGGAAAACCAAACCTCCTTGTCGGACCTTTGATGGGTTGCCGGAGAATTGTGTCTTTGATTCTTCAGGGATGGTGGCGGTGCAGCCGTTTGAGTTGGAGGAGTGGCACGGTGGTTTCAACCAAATTTCACCGGTGAAGCGGCGGAGAGATTGCCAAGATGGTCAAACTTGTTGATTCCTATCCCTTTTTCCCCTTTTTTTTTTTTGCTTTTGTGTCAAGAATTTCAAATTTGAAAGAAGAAACTTGTTTTTGTACAAATATAGACTTTGTTTATAGTTTTTGGGAGAAAAAAGATTGGATTTTTAATGCTATGATCTTGATCATCATCAATAATTACTCTCTTAAAGGTCAAAGCCATGTTTTATAATTGATTACATAAACACCCAATTAAATTAGGATTAAGATGCTTAATGATTGCAAGCTACTTGATTGAAAAATAGGGAGAATAGTTCTTTACATGGGTTTTGATTAATTCATTCAATAAGTATTTTTTGTATTATTTAATTATTGATAAGCTATAAAGATTCAGCTTTTTGGACATTCGAGGAAAAAAATGAGAGTTTCTCATCGATTTTGGATTGGTATTTCAGAACCCATATGATAAGATAAAAAATGTTACGATCAATAGATAGTTGAGGTGCACGCACGTTTGATGTCATGAATGTTATGATCAATATAGTTGAGATGCACGTAAGTCGAGAGAACTAACTTAGCATACGATGTTTGGTGAGGTTAATTGTAACAGTTTTTTCACGAAACTCTTATCAATGTTCGTCGTTTACTAGAAAAACTTAGGTAGATATCTTCTCAATGGTTGCTATCCACCGGCCGCTAGTGAGTTCGATTCTAGTTTTCGAAATTTAAAACATTTATATGTGAGTTTAATTTTCCGATCTTATTTGTTGGTATAAAAGTTGTTTAGGAATGATTTTCAATCTTGCGTTGGTGGAGCTATCTATGGGTTTAGGGGGTTGGTATAAATGTATCGAAACCCATTTGAGATTTATTTACATATCTCAATTGGAGTGAAAGTAACGTTAAAAAGGGTTTCAACATGAAATGAAATGTAATTATATGTATGTATAATTGTATAAATATCCGTGAAATGTTTGCTCATCAACACGAACATTTTAAAAAAAAAAAAAAATATATATATATATATATATATACATTTTTTGTTTCTTAGGATTTAATATATCTTTTTACCTGCATGTGATATATATTGGAACAATATTTTCAATGTCTTTTCCCAAGTCCGAGGTTTTATTTACACAAACACTAAGAGTTGAATGTATCAGAATTTATAGGATCTGAGGAACATTTATCATGTTTGGTGCATGTTTGTTTTTGTAAGTTTGCCCTTTCATTGTTGCCTTTGAATTCTCATGCCATAAACTAATTTCAACCTTTTTTTTTTCTTCCTTGATTGAGATTCGTATGGTTTTTTTAGACATGATGTAACGCGTTTTATAGAATAATCATATTTTTCAAACATTTTCGACCATTTGCGCAATAATATAAGGGTGTCCTCTAAAAAAAAATTCTTTACTTTTATCTAAATCGAGAACACATTTATATGAGAGTGATTCTTAAGATATAATGGTTACTACGTATATAAATTCGGTGTAACTTCCTTTTCGGTGACTCAACCGTAAAAACTTCAATATTAAACATGTTTTGCTTCGAGCAATTCTATATTGAGTGATATCGTATATTGGGTGATATCGTAGGATTTTTTCTAAAAAGTCTACGAAAAACATGCAAAAAAGACCTGCTACAAAAGATGCAATCTAAGACAGTAGATAATACAATCATGTCACAAGGAATGTAGTAGAACGTAAAGATCATCAAAAACCAAATCTAAATTCCAAATCCTGTACTTAATGTATTTCAAGCATCCGTGTTATCTTACTTTGCTAAAAAACAACTTAAGTCTTCCGCAAGTAGTTATTGTTGTTTTGGTCCATTATGTATTGTCGTCAACCTCACGGTTTTAAAACGTGTTTGTTAGAGAAAAAACGTGTTTGTTAGAGAAAAAACGTGTTTGTCAAAGAGAAGTTTCCACACCCTAATAAAAAATGTTTCATTCTCTTTCCAACCAATGGTCCATTATATATTGTCGTCAACCTCACGGTTTTGGTTTTAAAATGTGTTTTTTAGAGAAAAAACGTGTTTGTCAAAGAGAAGTTTCCACACCCTTATAAGAAATGTTTCATTCTCTTTTCCAACCAACAGCTTTTCTACGGATGCATGAAGACCCAAACGACTCAAACCAAGTCGACTGACAGTGCAAGAATCGAGATAGCTACCCAACTCCATTAGAACAAATATCAATAATTGGAACAAGTCAAAGCGACATGGAAGAAGAAATGGACTTCACAAGAATAAATAGAGTGATCATCAACAAAGATGGCCATAACAGCTCCTAAGTAAAAGCTTCTAATTATCAAATTGGTTTAAGATACCAGTATATCAATGTTGTTTCTTCTTCAACATCATTACTGTAGAAACAGATGTAGAACTACCCTTAATTTCTCAGTAGTAAGCTTTTACATGGGCAGAGAAACTCATACAAAGCTACTTACATCCAAGCTACACTATACTAAACTGTGACAATGCAAATAATCTGTGGTATTCTCTCATCCTTATAACCTGCTGATTCTTCAGCATGATTGAACACTACTACACAGGCAGATATTACTCACCGCTATGAGCTACCTGTGGGGGCTGCCAACCAAAATGATTCTTGTTGCTTGAGGGTGTCTGCGACATGAGCTACCACACCAGCACCAGCATTGTAAAGCCATTCATTTTTCACCTGAATCCATGATACATAAGTATTAGCAACCGAGAAGAAATGGCTTGAAACGGGGAAAAGAAGAGAGAGCGATCGGAAATGAACATGGATGTTGTTATGCGCGAAGAATGGCCAGAATGAGGAGTGAAAGCTGACATCAACTTTTTTCCATGCCACCTGTTGCAAGCCTCGGATCATCTCCTCTGGAAAGAAAATGAGGGGCCATCATTACACCAATGATATCGAGCGAGGAAACAATCACCTAATAATCACGTTTAACTTCCTGCTGGAGTTGGCTTTGTACCTTCCATGATTTCATAATAATCCACCGTGTCGTGCGCAATGGGTGATTCTTGTGCCGCCTCCTTTCTTTGAGCTGCTTCTGGGGGAAAATTGGCACCCGCAGAGGGAACAGGAGGATAATAGTCTGCGTCTACAACATGCATGTAACCATCCAAACATCGGCGAGGGGGCTTCCAAGAGTTATAGAAGATGTCAGAATGATAATGTATACTACTCACATACTTGCAACATTCGTATACTCCTACACCTTCCGAACAACAATTTTGTTTATGAATATGGCTTCCTTAGGAATAAAGACACTATTGTGAAGAGATTGGGAGAAAACAAGCACAATTTTCAAAAACTAAATCAAATCGCTATGGGTACTCCTAGTGGTCAAGAAGAGTCATATAAGTAATAAAGGGCCTAGAGGGAGTGAGTTCAAGCCATGGAGACCGCTATTTTAATATCCTAGAGTCATTTTGGCAACCAAATATAGTAGGTTAATTGTTCCATGAGAATAGTGGCATGCAAGCTAGCCCATTTACTCATGGATGATCAATAAAGAATCAAATAAAAAGAGGCTAAACCAAACTTTCCTCTTAACTCTATCTCGGTTTCAACATTTAGTCAACTAAAAGGTATAGACCTTGTAATTACCTAGCGTCAACAATATCTATTCCCGACCCAATATCCTTCGAGATTATCATCCCACTATGTTCATATTAGAATTTCTTACCATCATGATAAAATGGAAACATATGAAATAAATCATTACCTGCATAACTTCGTTTTCTCTCCTTATAGATGATGTGCGCCAACCAACCATATCTGTTCGAAGTTCAAAACGAAAATACGATTAATGAGGCAAATAAAAAAGGATCAACAAAATAACAGAAAAAAGAAAAGGGTACAAGGCATTCAGTGGATACGGTCATAAGCTACATTGGCATAAAGGATGCACGATTGAAAAGCACAAAGGGCAGATCTGCAAGGAAAAAAAAAAAAAAAAAAGACATCATAGCGACCATTGTGTGACAGCATCCACAACAAACAGGGGCTGAGGGGCCTTTCCAAAAACTGAACAAAGATTCAAACTTACATGAATTTCCCTTCTTCACAGTCAGATGCCATTCTTAAGAGAAGTGGCGGTTTATCGGGTTTTGCATCTGTAAGGAACAGCTGACTACCCGTTAGACCCACGACAATAGGGGCTATTGGTAGAGCCAGTTTCTCTAGGAATGGAAGTCCCAGAAGAAAAGGAAGCTGAGAAAAGAAAATGTTAACTAGTTTAGGGACCATTCCAAGTATCAGAATATAAATCCAATTACTATTATTAAAATGTCTGCCATGACAATTTATTTCCCCTATTGCGTGCATGAACAAGAGAAAGCATATTGTAAGCCAAAAATTTGATTTTACAGCTAAAACATTACATTTAGAAATAAGTTTATGGTTTGGGTATTACCAACGGAGGTAGAGATGTTACACACAGGGTAGCGTTTCATTCTATGGTGGAATTACATAACCACAGGATCCATCAATGAAAAGAAAATTCCATTACTAACATGAAGCGTGCACATTATAAATCAGACTGTGGTTTTATTACTGGATAGTTAAGTCATTGGAAGTCTAGTAATCCTATCATCAACCCAACATTAGAATAACTCTCTCATTCCCCTTTTCACTAAACTCAACAGGTATTATGCTTTCACTTTGTAATCATGATGGTATAGTTGCCATTGTTCATGTCACATACACCATTCAAATAATTTACATTTGCAATAGAAACATATCCGATTTCATCTAGTGTATGAGGATCCATAAACAAATAACTTGAAATTGGAATTGTAGTGCCAATAGTGATAAAATTTATTTCAAACAGTACCGTTCTAGTGTACATTGTTTTAAAGAAGCATGGACAATATTTTCGACGACATTGGAGTGAACTAAAATAAGAGCCCATCAACCAAAAAAAAAAAAAAATCATATTTGTTGAATATTTGCAGTTTCTTTAGGCTAAGATATTTCTGAGTTTTGTATGTTTAATTGGTTGGTCCACGAACAATTTTCTATTTCATTTTAAGAAAGTGTTACGAAAAGAAATAATTAATTTCACAACTTACTCAAGTTTGTAAGGTGGTCGGATGAAATTAAAATTCTAAGATTTTGACTTGTGTGTTAAGTGTCACAATTGCACTTTTCTTGGCAGCAGTTTTGTGATTGTGCTGCACTCACTTCCAACATCAAATGAGTCAAGCCAATTTGGATTCACGTCGCCTACGCCCGGGCAATGTATGCTCAAACCTCTGACCCTGTTTCGAGAAGAATATTTTAGAAAACGGGGGCAGAGAGATTTTCGAAAGCGAGTTTGAAAGTGAAAGAATGAAAGGAGATTTGAGAGCAACGTTATATAACTATAAGCAAAAGGCAACACAACAGCTTAAATAGCCTATAACTTTCCGGGTAGGGAGAATTTGACAACTAGTCGCATCCCCCTATAGTACATTTTGAGGTGATTCAAGTTTGGCAAGCCTAGACATGATTTCGCCGAACGGTCATACAAAAGTAGGGGGAGGAGTTGACAACTAGTCACACCCCCTATAGTACATTCGAGGCGATTCAGGGCTGGCAAACCTAGACATGATTTCACCGAGTAGTCATACAAACAGAAAATACAATAGCAAGGCAATACAACATGAAATTAAATAAAAGGTTCGACGTGGCATGGGCATGCGGTCACGAACAACACGCCCTGGACGAGCATGACCGTGACATCCTCTCCCACCTAATTGGTTAACATTCCTGTCAACCAACTATTTTTGAACTCAGTGATGTGGATTGCAGCGGAGTCCAGATCTTCGATGCGTTCCCAACTTGTTTCTTCTGTAGGGAGGTTCTTCCATCTGATCAAGAATTCTCCGTACGGGTCTTCCCACTTTCCAACTCTATAGGCTAGGATTGCTTCTATTTCTTTGGTGTCCTTCTGTTTTAGATCGATACCAGATCTGGTGATGACATTTCGTTGACCGTCACTTGAATCGAGGTGGTAAGGTTTTAAGGTTACTCACATGAATTACTGGGTGAATTTTCATCCATGGGTAACACGATACTGTAAGATGTAGCCACAATCTTTTTGAGAACTTCGACTAGTCCTCCGTATTTCCGCACAATTCTTTGGTCTTTCCGACTTAGGCCTGAACAAATTAGATTTCGCAGTCGAAAAAACCAAAGACTTGCGCGGAAATACGAAGGACCAGTCGAAGTTCTCAAAAAGATTGAGCCTACATCTAATTCATATGAGTAACCTAAAACCTTACCACCTCCATCCAAGTGACAATTAGCGAAATATCACACTAGACCAAACATCAATCTAAACTAGAAGAACACCAAAGAAATAGAAGCAATCCTAGCCGACAGAGTTAGGAAAGTGTGAAGACTCGAGGGAGGATTCGAGAGTTCCTGGTCAAATGGAAGAACCTCCCTATGGAAGAAACAAGTTGGGAACGCACACGCCGAAAATCCGGACTCCGCCGCAATCCATATCACCTAGTTCAGAAATAATCGGTTGACAAGAACGTCAACCAATTAGGTGGGGGAGGATGTCACGATTATGCTCGTCCAGGGCGTGTTGCCTGTGGCCGCATGCCCATGCCACATCGAACCCTTTATTTAATTTCATGTTGTATTGCCTTACTACTATATCTTTTGTTTGTAGGACACGCGAGACCTAAATCACCTCAAAATGTACTATATGTACTATAGGGAGGAGTTGACAATGATTTTGTAGGACCGTTCGAAATCACATCTAGGCCTGCGAAATCTGAATCGCCTCAAATGTACTATAAGGGATGCAACTAGTTGTCAAATTCTCCCTACCCGAAAAGTTATATGTTATTTAAGCTGTTGTGTTGCCTTTTGCTTATAATTATACAACATTGCTTTCAAATCTCCTTTCATTCTTATTTCTAAACTTGCTTTCGAAAATCTCTCTGCCTAAGACCTTCTTCTCAAAATGAGGCCAAAGGCTTGAGCATACGTTGCCTGGCAGTAGGTGACATGAATCCAAATTGGCTTGACTCACTCGATGTTCGGAGTGAGTGTCACACAATCGCAAAATCTGCTACCAAGAAAAGTGCAATTGTTACACTTTAGCTCACAAGACAAAATCTTAAAATTGTAATTTCATCCATTCAAGTTCTGAAATTAATTTCTCTTTTTAACAATTTCTTATAATGAAATAGAAAATTGTTCATGGACCAACCAATATAGAGCATACAAAACTCCTAAATATCTTAGCCTAAAGAAACTGTTCCTTTTTTATAAACTTAGGTGTCTGAATTCATTTTTGCATACTTGATCAATCCCGAGAAATAATTGGCCAACTCTATAACATTTTGACATAAGGAAACTCCAAGAATATTTAATATCCTAGATAGAATAGGTGGTCAACATAATTTAAACCCAGGCCAATAGTAAGTTTAACAAAGTCTATATAGTTATCCAACAAGTTTAAAACTCGCAAGCCTAACCATAGCAAGAACATGAAGTCTTCAGGTAGAATTTACATTAAGAATTACCAAATTTTTCATTCAGTGAGATGTAGAGAAGTAAGACTGTCAAAGACAAACCTGCTTGTTACCTCTCACTCCCAAATGAGGCGTTGCCAAGGTAATGAAACTGATTGGCTCTAGTCCTGCAACCACACCTCTTTTTGAAGAATTGCAAGGACCATTTAGTGTGCTACTTAAGGTATTTGAGTTATTGTAAAGAACAGCAATAGCATATCTCGCTATCAAACCACCAAGTGAATGAGCCAAAAATGAAATCCTTTTTAAGCTCTCTGTTTTCTTTACAACTTGCACGACCTGCTTGTCGTACAGATCATGAAATTACATGTACCTTTCAATGAGCTAGAATACATATAATCCAAATCCGAAAAACTGTCTTAAGAAATATAGTATCTTAATGGATCAAGACTTACCTCATCAGCTAATCTCTTTCCCGCTCCATCAATTCCAGTGAAAGATTTAGTAAAAGCATTTGAGGAACTTGCTACAAATATAAGAAGATGACTAAAATATAAGATGAGTATCATACTAAGGAGAAATGTAGAAGATAGATAGAAAATATAGAAGTTCCATCTTGAAAATGGTCATGTCATGAGTCATTAAGAATCTATATCTATCTCTATATATCTTATATATTTATTTTTCTGGTGGGGGGGGTATAGGAGGAGTGATGATGGCTGTGAATGTATTTTTTTTTTTTTTTGGTTCCAAGTGGAGATAACTGTTGTCTAACTGGTTACTTGATGATGGGCATACTTAAAAGCCTAATTCGTTGTACATACGTCAGACTTGGTAATGATAAAATTTTACAGAAAAACAGTAGCATTAGTAAGAGAGGAGCAACCATTGATATGTGGCTTACACTTAGCAAATTGGTAGCTAGGGACCTTCCTACTAGCATTTAAAGAACAAAATGCAGTCAACTCAAGCTCCTCCAAACCATATTTTCAAGCTGTTATTTTGCAACAGAGAACCAAGTTCCTAGAGGACCTCACACTTACAGAGACGGATCATGTTTTTTACTCCTAGGATTACCAAAACAGAGACCTTGGAAACAAAAGGTAATGAAAACTGACTCGCAATGCACGAGGTAGCACCATCCATCATAGCCAACACCTTCACAGTGGAAGGAACGCATGCATGCACTTTCTCAAGCCTACAAACACATTTAACTAAGATATTGATAAGAGACAAGTAATATGTATGAACATTGGGAAGAACCTGCCACAGAATTAATCTCTTTCCCTCAGAATTAAGAGCCTGTTACATTTTAGTGGTTCCCAAATCAATTCGGTAATTTCCAAAATTGAGCAAAGAGGGACCACCATGGGAAATCCAAGGTAGAGAAGCAAAAATCTTTCAGCACACCTATATCTAGTCAAGCACCTCAGATTTAATATTTAAGCCCACCAACAATGCTTTAGACATGTTGACTTTAAGCCCCAGGAGTCTCAAAAACGAAAGGACTCGAGGAAGATTGAAGCAATTATGGAGCTAAGAAAGTGATTCTTATCTACCCTCATAAATCCTTCAAAGAGCTTCAACTCTAGACTTTTATCAATCAAACAAACACCAGACACTACATTGGCTCAAGAAATGCAGCCACATATCCATTTTCTGCACGGCACATCAGCGTGCTTTGAACTCAAAAATTCCAATTGACCATAAGGTGGCCTTTCTCCAAATTACTTATAGAGGTTGTTTGGTTGGAGTTTTTGTTTGAGATGCATGAGAATACAATGTTTAGGAATAGAAGGTAACAAAAGGAGAATAGTTTAAAAAGAACTTAAAGCCAGAGCTCCACATGGAAGTAACAGAACCAATATTATACAAATCTCAAGAACAACCTCAGAGATTCACCTTTTTACTTTCAAACAATAATGCAAAAGTCGTAAATATTACACTCATGTTGATGCTTCCTGCATTTTAGAAATATTGTAACATGAACACGCTTATATTGCAATGTTTGATATTCCATTAAGCATGGATGGTGACATATTCTCACATGAAGAAGAACATACCATATATTACAAAGTTTCTTCCAAGACGCCTTTTTAACTCTGCTTCAAAGTAAGTCCAATCACTTGGGCTACATAATAAATGCAGTAATCAAAAGAGAGAGGGGGGAAGGCGGGCTGGGAGAGAAAGAGAGATTTTCTGATAGCTATCTAAATATGTTTGAATTGGCTAAACAAAAACTTTATGTGAGAATCAGTTTATAGATCTACTACTACATTTGAACTCTAATAATCCCCAAAAACCACAGATATTCAGCCAAATATATGCATGTTTCATAAGAAGTAAGAAATATGATTCCCTTTTAATCTTGTTTTACTTATTATGTAATCTGGTAACAAGCAATCATAATGTATAATCAAAGGATACCTAGCCATGATGCCATGAACAAGGACAAGAAGGTGATCTGGCTCGTTTCGTACATTTCCAAAGCTGCTTGATGATAAGAATGTTCCCTGGGTTGAATTACTCATACCTTGAGGTCCAAGACCAAATACTCTCCAACTGAGATTCAAGTCTGCAATGCATAAATTTTGCTGATGTCCATCAATGGCATGTAAAAGAGAAAACTTGTAACCAGCTTAAATAAAATAAATCAATAAATAAATAACGGAAGAAAAAAAATCTAGAATCCAAAACAAATAATTAAGCACGGATAAATTTCAGGAAAAAAAAAAAAATCAAACTGATGTATGTTACAAACAAAGTTCATTGGAGTCAGGAGAAAGTATTGAAATCGGTTCTAAAAGCAAATACATCCAAAACAAGAAAAAGATATATGAACACGTATTCATGATTAAGCATGGCCTTTCTAAAGAAGTTGTAGTGTGGTGTAGCATTGGATTGAAATGTGCTCCCACAATGATAAAATAGGGAAAAGGAACCATTAGCAAGAGGAAATAAGCCTATATGAGAATGAAAGTCACAGCAGTGCATTCATATTACCTGCTAAAGAGTTTTTTATAGAAATATCACNAAAAAAAAAAAAAAAAAAAAAAAAAAAACCCATGAGTTTAACCATTAGGAAGGTTACATTTGAGCTATAATCCATCGATTGCATGGCTAATTTCATAGCTCATAGTACGAACACTTGCGTTCCCGTGGAAGGATGGAGGCATTTATCCTCATCCACCAACGGTAGGTTTGCATTACATCTCCATGCCATCGAAAACCCCATTTTACACTACCTTAGTACAGTACAGTTTTGTAACAAAAATCCACAATTACATACAGGAGACTGAAAATCTCAAGCGAAGAATTTGCGTATTTAAAACGATACGTGATATTCGGATGATTTGTTCATCCAGCTATAGAAAAACGAGATAACCCACTCCGATCGTCGTCATCTTCACGTTTAGATCAATGCGGTAAGGAAAACAAAAAAAACAAAATAAAACCCAATTCCCTCATTCACTTTCAATTCAACAACAAGAACTCAAATTCTTCATTTAAATTGTAATTGATAAACAACAACAACAACAACAACAACAACAACAACAACAACAACAACATTAGCGCAAATAAGAAACGTAGCCAAGAAGGAGAGGGCGAGAAGTACCAGACGAAGAACAGGAGGGAGAGGAGGAAGAGGAAGAAGAAAACGACGAGGTCCCTAAAGGTTCATGAGAAGAACCGGTTCTTGGACGGCCAAAAATGTGGTTGTAGCAGGAGCGGGCGTGAATAAAAGGCGCCAATGCCATATATTTATAGAGAGGAGTGAAATCGTTGTCCAAGTGGAGTCAAGAAGAAGCCACAACGTTCGTTATCCTCTTCTTCGATGATTCAGGCGAAAGCTGATGCCCTCCAACCCAAAAAGGAGCGGCGGAGAGAAAGAGAGAGAGAGAGAGAAGGCCCTAAAATCGCCGCCGAATCAGTCGCCTGTTCTGGGGAGAACCGCCATTGATTATGGTGTCAATAATGGAAACAAAATGCTGAGTTAATAAAAATGACTAATTTTTTGTAATAAAAATATTTATCAAATTTCAAAACATTTAATAATATTCATAAATTTTAAAAAATTTAAAAATATATTATCTTTAAATTTTGTTTGTGTAAGAGGACACCCTCAAAAAAAAAAAAAAAACTAATAAACTTTTTAAAAAAATCTTTTTAAAGAATATAGTCAATGTTTTATTATATTTAAAAAAAATATTTAAAAATGGCATTAATTACCTTAAACTTAAAAAAAATAAAAAATGACTCCTTATAAATCATATTTATTCTTTCTTTAATTTTTTTTTTAACGACGTCTCATTTATCATAATTTTAAATAATAATGACTTACTTATAATAATTTTTAAATAATGATGACTATGATTCATTCTCAATTCAAGATAACTTAAATAGAAAGTGGATAAAAAGATATTCTTGAAGCAATGGAAAAATATATATATGAGACGAAAAATTGTTAGTCATAGGTTATTTGCAAGAGATCGATTCTTTAATATATAGTTTATTCATATACCTCTCATTTACTCGGATGTCACATAAATGATGAACCATGAGCTTAACTGATCAATTTAGTCTATATGATTTTCTCTTTAATAGTAGGTTCAATTATAGTTCTGTACGTGACGACCAAGTCACCTTATTATATTAAATAAAATAAGGCTAAAAGTTGAACGCTACTGTCAAGAGCATCGTCTAAACATTTTAAATACCGTAAAGTTAGACTAGGGACGTAATCATTGTAATCATGTACTTTCTCATATTTTTCAACCAATCAAATTGAATTTCCAAAATGAAGAATCATCCTCTTATTCAGTAGCCACTGCCTCCCTCATGAACACTTGGCAACCCATCTTTCATGGAGTACTCGATGTTCTATTATTCCATGTTCTTCTCGAAAGCATGTCAATCCCTATGTTGTACTCGATGTTCTATTATTCCATGTTCTTCTCCCGAGCATGTCGAGCATGTCAATCCCTATGTTGTGTCGAGCTCTGAACTCCCTACGGTCTTTATATCTCCCCAAGCACTTTCCTCGCCGAGCATATGATTGCCCCGCCCACTTTGCCACTAGGAATTGATGACGAATCGCAAACATAATAATTTCTGGTTGACCATGTTCTCAGAAAAAAGAGCGTAAAGTAGTGATCTCTTCTCTCAACCGTCTGTCCATCTTCTTAGTTTAGTTTTTCTGTTGCATGTCTAGCTATCTATCACATTATCTTATTGTGTTCCGCGAGCCTACTTGCTTCCTTAAGCCACCATTCAGGAGTTGAGGTTGAGTTGTCGGAGATCCATTGAGGTGGAGACTATTTTCGAGAAAGGACGAGACGGTTCCTTTTCCCTCAAATCAATGAAGAAGGGAGAAGTGTATTCTTCTGAATCCCCGAAAGCGAAGCGCTACTCGTCGTACGTCATTGTAATGTAGTTCCTGCAAATTTTTTAGAAAGAGTGAGCCCCAGGGAGTGGCAAGAGAACAAACATTTAGAAACAAATAGGAGTGGCTTTCTACCCGAAAACATCATCTGTATTGCCAACCAGAATTCCAAGCAATGGCTACATAGTTTGCATTCATAGATATATACCTCAAAACTTTACCAATCAACAAATCAAACGAGAAACAACTCCTCCTCTTGCTGTTAATGGACAAAGTATTAGAATACGACTCGTGCTGGATACTGTACACTTCAATTCCGTCTCCTCTCTATACATTCTTATACATTTTTAACATTGTCTACATGCCGAAAGCTCTAAGACCTCCAAGAACCGAATACGTGCAAGTCCAGCAATGCATTGTAATGACCCTTCTCAATTTCCTCCTCTTTCACATCATGAAGAAGAAGGGTTTCAATTATTATATCTTCCCATTCGATACCGATAGCTCTCTTACGCTTTCTTTCCTTCTCAGCATTTACATCACCGATCGCAGCGTTTGAAGGAAGCATGATCCTCTGGATTCGATTCTTAGCAGCATTTATTTTCTCCTTCCTCCTTTTGTATGCATTGCAACTAGTTACAAATGAAGGCGGCATACCATTCAATCCTACATCAGTCTCCAATAATTGATGCAATAGAAGCTTTTTGCTTAATTGTGATTTTCCCTCCCACCACTCTGTACTTGACTGAAAACCAGCTTTTCTTCCCAGCTTTCTTCCATAGATTTCATTAATCCCGCCCGATGACCTGAGATGAGCCATTTCATCCAAAAACTTAGTATAAATCAAGGATAAACATTCATGGGAAATGTTGAGTTTGTTGCGATCATCACAACTCGATTCATCACGCCAACTATTGCCTATTAACTCAAAATACTGTGAATCATCTTCTAAATTATTAACCTCACTTTCATACTGTAGCTCTTTTCTTAAACACTCACTCACTGCAGCCTGCAAATCGATCCCTACATCCTCGAAATTCTTCCCCCGACCACAGGTATTTGACATTGATTTCAACTCCATATATTGGATCACGAAAGGAGCATTCTTCACAATATTCCTTTTTGTGATATCTTTTCCCCAAGGCAACTTCTTGCCAACTTCCACAAGTGCCCCCAAAAGTTCTCTGTACCTCTTCTTACATGTAGAAACCTTGGCATGAACCTCCATGGCTACATCATCAATACTAACATTAACCTCATTCAATCCTGACACCAGAACCAAGACGGCAGCCACCATGGGTAGAGGTTGCCGCCCAGTCGTCAGAAACCATTTCATAGCACACTGTAACAAAAAGATTCCTTGCTTAACTATTATGTCCAGTGTATCCGCTTCTACCTTTGAGAACGACGGTGAATTCCTTGCCGCCCGCTCCAATGACCCCACAATATCAAAACCCGGAAACGCAGGCCCTTTCAAATCCAAAAAATCGACAACTCTGAGAACCATTCGGCCAAGTTCATGTAGATCACACTCAATTGTCGATGCAACCTCCGACATTGGCAATGGACGATTATCCTTGCGCATAGAAACGTAAGAACAGGCACCAACGAGAATTGAGAACCAATCGCCTTGTCCATACTCACCCTCTGTAATCGTCGATACTAAAATCCTAACATCGTTGGATTTTGAAGCAGAAAACCCTAACCTAAACGTAATATCTTCAATAATTTTTTGAGCCTCATAGATTTTCTTATCCTTATAATTCAAAACACTGCCCGAACCTGAGGTTCCAACGCGGACGAATGTGCCCTGCGGACCATTGAGACCGCCAAGCTGGGCATCATAGTTGTCAAATTCCTGAACAATACCGCAGGAGGAGCAAATCAGATTGCCGGAAACATCGTCGCGGAAGAGCGACCTGCCGCTGCAATTCTTGCAGGAGCCCGACATCGGAGAGACAAGGTTGGAGGCAATAAATTCAATGCATCAGCTTGAGCGTTTCCTGAAGATGAAAATTATAAACCGCTGCGGTGATTTCGCCGAAGAACGATACGGTGGTGAAGAAAATTTCAGCGATTTGAGCGAAGTGCGAACCCTAAGAAACATCCCTCTTCCAGCGGCATTACGGAGTTGGGGAGTGTCGTGTGACTATGCGGAAGATCAGCGGGAAAGAGCTGCATTTCGAAAATGGGCCGCATGTCTCAACTGAACTGCACGTGGGCCCAAACAAAGCCATATTGGGCCTTCTAGTGACTTTATTGGGCTTGTTGAATATAAAAGGCCGCCGATGACTGCCACGTAGGCTAAACTAATAAAAATATTTTTGAAATTTCAACTTTAAATAATATTCTTTAAATTTTTAAAGAAATTTATAAAACACATACTATTTTTGGATGGAAATCTATTATGTTTAAAAAATAATCTTAAAATTTTAAAGTATTTCAAAATAATAATATATTGCAAATTCTTAAAAAATTTAAAAAAGGCATTTACCGTTCAAAATAATATATATATATATACTCACAAAATTTTAAAAGTTCAAAATTTTTTTTACCGTCAATATATGGACGAAAACCGTCTATCTATACCTTATAAATTATTTACAAACTACCTTATAAATTATTTACAAATGTTTTAATGTTATTTTGGAAAGTTTACAAATACTTTTTAATTCTTAATTAAAAAAAAAAGTTTAAAGGGTGTTTTTGGTATTTTAAAAATAAAAGTTTGAAGGGTGTTTTTGGTATTAATGAAACTTTTGAAAATTAAATAGAAAATGTATTTTCCAACCATTTTGGAAGTTCAAAGTATTTTTGAAACCGTTTTGATCGTTTTGAAAGATTCTGTTTCCATCCTGATAATACTTTTAAACTCTTTAGAACGCAAAGTTTAGAGGTATTTTTATTAATTTAGCCAATATATTATACCATTTCTCGACCTTCCCCCCTAATCGAATTGCTCGACCTTCCCCCTAATCGAATTGCTCGACCTTCCCCCTAATCGAATTGCTCGACCTTCCCCCTAATCGAATTGCTCGCCAAATTCATGAATTCAAAAGGGTTGTATCCCCTCAACATTTTCTTCAAAACCAATGATATGAAACTTTAAGTTAAGGTATAGAGATAGTATGACGATCATCAACAAGAGATAGAAAAAAGGAATGTACAGAAAAAGTAGACGACAATGGAGGTAGTAATTGTTCAGAACATAGAACTCTATATTGTATTCAAAATTTCCTTTCCCATAATCAGTATTCAAAGATTGAAGTTTCCAATACTCTGCTAAACCAATAACTCAAGTTTGCTAGATTTCTAGTTCTATGAAAAGAAAACCTATTGCCATGCTTCATAAACTGATAGAAACTGACCTTTAGTTTCTTGCTAATATATTCACATCAGGCATTCGTCTAATCTGCTTTTGTGAAGTTGAAAAGCAGGATTAACCCAAGCTCCGCAGCTGCACTGCATGCCAGCCCAGTTGAAGGAACCCAAGCGAGCTTTGCAGCCAATACACACGAGTTTCTCTTCCACGTGGCCGTCTTGTACTGTTCGATCAAGAACAAAAACGAAAAAGTTAGTCGATTTTGCATACGAGTGAGTCGAAACAGAGGGAGAATGGGGTTTGTTTTGCTTAATCTTACAGGTTTCCATCCATTTCATTGGTTCAACAAATATAGAGGTGCAATCAGCTGGTTTGTTCTCCAGTCCGAGTTGATTACTACTTCTCTTACTCCACTTGAAGCTTAGTTCACCTTTTCCTCTTTCATGGGTCACTATACTCTCTTGTGTAGCAACAATTCTACGACACTTCTTACAACGATATACAACTTGAGAATTGAAGGACTCTGAACTTGAGTTATTTGCTTCAGCCATTTATGTATCTTTACAACGTTGCCTGATACACTGGGAAATAATTGGATTTTGTTAAATGAACAGACAAAAAAAAGGAAAATAAGGCAACATAGGGGAAGAAACTTCAGCAACTTGGCCAGACAACAGATTAAAGAGCACTCCAACAAGAAAGATTGAAACTGGGACAGTATTAAGTTGTCTGTCCCTCTTTCTTCTTTTCTGTTTTTCTATAAGAAGCGGATTGAACGAAAAGAGAGAACAAAGCAGTCTAGAGGCTGGGGAGAGACATCCCCCCAAATGACTGCAAAAGTAATGTCATCCAATCATTTAGAATCGTTAGAATCGTAAGTGTAACAGCTCAAGTCCACCGCTAGCTTATATTGTCCTCTTTGGACTTTTCATTTTGGGTTTCCCTCAAGGTTTTTGAAACGCGTTTGCTAGGGAGAGGTTTCCACACCCTTCTAAAGAATGTTTCGTTCTCCTCCCCAACCGATGTGGCATCTCACAATCCACCCCCCTTCAGGGCCCAAGTCCTTCTGGCACTTGTTCCCATCTCCAATCGATGTGGGATCTCACAATCCACCCCTTTCGAGGGCCAGCGTCTTCGCTGGCACACCGCCCAGTGTCTGGCTCTGATTCAGCAAATATTGTCCTATTTGGGCTTTCCCTTTCGGGCTTCCCTTCAAGGTTTTTAAAACCCGTTTGCTAGGGAGAGGTTTCCGCACCCTTATAAAGAATGTTTCGTTTTCCTCCCCAATCGATATGGGACCTCACAATAACGTCGTAATTGCAAAACATTCTCATAATCATGGACCATATAAAAGATTGTCCTCCACCCTCAAAACATTCATGGAGCACAAGATGTGAAAACATGAATTCAAGCTTGTTGAAACTTTTGACGATGAAATTGAGGTTGGAAAATGAAGTAAATTTTCGAAAGTTGATAGCTAATTTTTATTCATTTTATCATCTACAAGTGCTGCTACCCTTCAAAAATCTAAATACCTATCAGTATTAAGCACCCACAGCAAATACAACTTCAAAGAAAACCAGACATGCCCACGTCCCCTTGTCCCAAAAAACAGGTAAGAATTATCAATATAATAAAATTCAAGTTTTGGCAGAAGGAAGTAATCTTCAAACAAATGCCCCATATCAAGAAATGCTAAGAACAAATTGGCATGATACAAGATTTGGTCTGTACTGCTTCCTTTAGACAGAGTAACGCTCCATTTTGATTCATGAATCTTAATCGTTATGCTCATTCAATTGTGCAATCCGCCAATCCCAATCCATCAAATCCAGGAAAAGAATGATTTTATACAGTTAGATTCCTTTCTCATAGGCTTAATTCCTACATAAAACCATTTGATCTACTCCTCCCCATTTTCGATTCTTCGGTGAATTTCGAGAACCACAACCACAAAAGACCCAAACAATTCCTCCTCCAATTCTACCACAATGCAGATTAAATAAGCTCCTAATGATAAAGAACAGCCACAGTATATTCCTCTTCCAGGTTGAAATATTATAGGTTAAAAGAGAGTCTCGGCTTCCTAATTCCTACATTAAATCATTTGAACTACTCCTCCCCTTATACGATTCTTCAATGAATTTCTAGAATCACAACCACAAAACACCCAAACAATGTCAACATTCACTACGCTACATTCAAATTCACAAATGACGGGACGGAGAAAAATATTTCCGGGCCGAAATTCGAACCATCCATTCGTTTTAAGTAGTGGGATTGAAACAACTCCGGTTACGATAAAACACGAGAATGAAATTACATGTTAGCTAGCTTTAGAAACTTGACACACCTGAGAAAAGTTTGCTGCGTCCCCGTTACAATCAAATCTTCACCCTACTGCCGGCAACGAGGAGGAGAAGAAGAAGGAAAATGTCGAAACAAGAAAACAAATCGGTATGGAAGGCGGAGACTGTGTGTTATAAACTTTGCGGAGTTATCGGAAATCGGAGACCGAACTGAAGCGGATCTCTGGTCCGATGAATAGCCGACCACTGCACGGCGAAGCGCCCAAGCGACTACGGTGCCCTGCCTATTGCTTGCCCTTTCTAGATAGGGAAATTGCCTAATTAATTTGAAAAAGAAAAAGAACTCTAAAAAATTATTTGATTTTTAAAAAAGGAAATTATAAAACAATCTAACGTTTTAGGGTTTGGGGTTTTTCTAACATTTTTCTAACGTTTTTGTGACAGTTCAAGCTCAGTGCTAACATATATTATCCGCTTTGGCCTGTTAGGTATCGTCATAGCCTCACGACTTTAAAACGTCTCAACCGATGTGGGACCTCACAATTCACCCCCTTGGAGTCCAACGTCCTCGCTGGCACATTACTCGATGTCTGACTCTAATATCATTTGTAACAGCTCAAGCCCACTACTAATAGATATTGTCCGTTTCCACATTGTTATAATGAATTCTTCGTTCCTCTCTCTAACCCATCTGGGCACTCAAAATTTTAGCAATAGTTTCTCATCTCACCATTTTCGATATTCTTCATTCTTGAAATCGCATTTTTTTTTATAACCGCAATAAAGTAGTTGAATGTTCGATTAAACGGTTGCGTTCTTGTTTGTATTTGCGACTTCTCTAAACTATCTTGTGTGCTTAAAATTTGACTCGATCGCATTTATGCTATTACCCTAAGGTATCATCGTGCAATAGTACAGTAAGCTTTAGTATCACAAACCTTATGGAATGATGCTATAGTAGTGACTATCGCATGATCACATATAACAATGGTTAATAGGATTGCAAACCGATATCTTCGTATTGACCATCTTATTATCATATACTATAATGATTATTTAGATCGCAAATGTTAAGAGTTTATGTGATCGTAATGAGCATCGTATTTTACGATGGTTGTAAAAAATATTGTATTGTTAGGACTTACACCCTAAAGTCTCGTAATTAATAATTTATGTTTAAACATTGAGAGTTATTTTTATTATTTTATTGAAATATATCATTGTCTATTGTATGAAAAACTCAAGATTATTAATGTAATCGTGAATCATGTATAGTTTAGATATGAAATGGTCACGTTCAAGAATTGTTATCGTTTTGTTAAGGAGAAGATAGACCAAATAAGCATTGTAGCAGTTTAGAGCCGAAGGTACGAAGTTGGATGAATCCTTATTCCTTCTGACTCTATTACCTGCCATGCTATCTGTTAAGGATATCATATTTGATATTTTATTATAAGACAAATATATGTTACGAAACCGTGTCATTTTATTCCCAATCAACCCTTCATCCTTCACAGAAACCCTAATCTTAGGATCCTCATCAGCGTTCTCTTTGGAAATATATGGAATCTCGATAAGCCCATCGACCTTCTGCAGAGATTTCCCTTTGGGATATGGGCGCCGCACTAGTCTCTTCGTCAACCAAGTCACCGCCGCCCTTCTCGCCAAAATTGGCTCTTTCGCCCACTGTGGCGACTCTTCCAACTTCAACATTGTCTTTGTCTCTTGCTTTAGGTTTCCCCTTCTACTTCTTGGGTTAGACATATTCTCGCTGGAGCCAAGGCAACATCGTCGCTAAACGAAGATCCCTCGTCATGGGTTAGACATATTCTCGCCAAAGCCAAGGTAGCATTCCTGCTGAGTGACGATCCCTCTACAGTTTTCGATGGCAAAAAAGTGTTTCTCTACGCACTCTGAACCAAGTTGTTGACATCTTCACGAAAAGTGTTTCTCGACCTCTCTTTGAATTTTCAGATTCAAGCTTTACGTTCGTTCAAATCCGACGCTTAGCTTGCGGGGGGTGTTAAAGATATTTAGTCCTAAATTATAGTTTATCATATATATCATATTTGATATTTTATTATAAAGCAAATATCTAGATATTTGCCTTCTTACCCTATGTATCTTTCCATTTATCGTTATTTTCATTTATTACTCTTCCCACATCCTTATAATTTATTTGATTATAAATAGATAACTTTCACACCATTTACGTATAGTGGATTAAGGAAACATTTTCACTATCCTTGTAATTAGGTGAAAGAACGAAGCCACTCAACCGATAGGGAGAGGAGCAAAGTAGCTCGACTGTAAAGAAGATGAAGGTGCAAAGGTAGATCCTTAACACGATTTCGGAGTTATCTTGTAAAGATGCTTCAAATAGCTTTACCTTGTTCAATCAGATAATCAGAAATCTCGAATTCGAGACTAATTGAATAGAAGCAAATCTTTGCGAGAAAGGGACTAGAGAGAAACCGAGTTCAAGAAGTCCAATAAAGAAAAAGGAAAGAACCAAACAAACACTACTATTAAATTAAAGTTTGAATAAATAAAAAAAAAAAAAAAACATGTTTTGTCTTATTTAAAATTTCTCCAAAAATAAGTTTTTAATTATTCAAAATTAATTTTTATTATATAGAAATCATAGTTTGAAATATAAAATCAAGCATTAAGTTACTTTTTTAATTAAAAAAAAATATATATATATATATATATAGATATATATATATATATATTATATATATTTGAATCAATTTTAAACATTACAAAAATAATTTTAATCATTTTATTTTGTGCTTTTAAATTCCCCTTTCTTGGTGTCGAAAACCAAAAAGATTTATTTTTTTAATGTATTTAATTCCACCTGTCTTTTCCACAAATAATAAAATAAATAAATAAAAACTCTACATTGTTGACGTGTCAGATAAACCAAATGAAATTAATTAAAAAATATTCCCAATTATTTATAATTTCCTATTTGCACATTTAATAATATCAAGGGCTATATATTATAAATTTGTAACATCACCCAATTTAGTAACTTATTCGAAGACTTTATATTAAAAAATATTATTTATGTGGTTCAGAGTAAATTTGAATTCTCGACCATTATTTATGTAAATTTATTTTAAAAATANAAAAAAAAAAAAATATATATATATATATATATATATTTTCATTATGACAGTAGAGTCGTTACCAAATTAATTAATTATAAAAATGTTGTACACGTGGCTCACAACCTATCTGTATTTTTTTGCAAAATTTAATAAAGGGTCATGCTTGATAACCGTTTGAAAATTATATATTGAAATTAAAAATATAACAACTCAAGTTCACCGTCGATAGAAAATGTGTTTTTTAGGGAAAAATTTAGCATCCTCGTTGGCACAACGCTCCGTGTTTGTCTCTAATACCATTTGTAACAACCTAAGTCTATATTTTAGATATTGTCTGTTTTGGTCGGTTACATATCGTCAGCCTCATGATTTTAAAACGCATCTATAATGGACTAAAAATCACATCAGAACTTTTATATTATTATTATTATTAATTAAAATTTAAGAAGAAGAACAAATCAAACACGGAAACTATAACTAATTACACTTTATTTAAAATAAAATAAAAAAACATTTGTTAAATATGAATGAGAAATGTAACAATAATAATTTAAACAAAAAGTATACCAAAAAATGCTTTAGTAATTTTTTAAACAATATATCTAAATAATTGAGTTAAATAACAGATAAAATTTATATTTCTTTTTTAATTAAAAAAACATAACAAATAAAAAGGTATGAATAACCACACAAACATTTAAATATAATAATTTCAACTCTGACGCTATCAAATAAATTTTATTTCTACATACTTAAATTAATTGAGTTAGGTCGTATTGCGAGTTAACATTTTTTTGTCGAGTTAACCTGACTAATTCAATTGTACCCTACTTTTACGATTAGTAATGAAGATTAAGAATATTTAACATTTATAATCAATAGTTATAATATGTTGTGACGTGTGAATGCTTGATAATTTAACTTTATAAGATTTTAGTTATTTAACGTTACATGTATTATAGATAAATATGATTTTTTAAATAAAAAAAAAAAAAAAAAAACCGACAACCGAACCTAACATGAAAATAAAGAACGTAGCCACGTGCACAACTACCGAATTGTCTTATTATTATAATAAATAAAATTAGCTTAGTCACTCTTTTAAATTAAATTTTCATTTTTCAAATGAAGTCCTCCACGTCATATCATATATATATATATATATTATCATAAGGTTATTGTCAAAAAATATTTCTTTTAGTGGTAACGTAGTATAATATATTATCTATGGCTTTAAATAATTAATTTTTCTTTGTTATTTTTAGAAAAATTGTGTCTTAAAATATATTAATTTGATTAAAAAAAATTCAATTATTTTGTTGTATATCACATTTTCAACGATAAGATTAGTTGAAAGTTGTTAAAGTTTCAATGAATTTGGACTATTATCATAAAGTCAAATTTAATAAATTCTTATTTTCAATAATTTTAATGAATTAAAAATGGGCAAATTTAAAATAATTTGATTTTATTATTATTTTTTAATATGCATTTTGTAGACAACTTTAATATATATATATATATAATTTCATAAATTATTTATTAGTAATTCTTTAAAATAGATTATAACTATAATATATATTAAAAATAAGTCGAAAATTTTAATAAATGTTTAAAAATAAATAAATATATATTTTACTAACTAAAATTTTTCTGTTATTAAAAAATTAAAATAACCCTAGAAGCAATCTATCGAGTTGAGTTGGATATCTATTTAAATTTATAATTATTAACTAAAATTTAATAAAATATCCAATAAATTTAAGGGCTAATTTAGTATTTTCAGTCATATGATTATGAAATCCTTCTTAAAATGGACTTCCACTAAGCTATATTACGAAGCTTCAGTCAACAAACTGGAATCGCCTCTCTGCAATTCTCTCATTTTCAGCGGCACTCTGCTCGATTCTATACCTCCAAATCAATCGTTGTTCAGTTTCATCCGTGAATTGATCGGAAAATCCACCTGAGTTCATTGTATTCTCGAATTCTTTCCGATTTCCAAGCATCAAATTCTTAGAAATACAGTCTTGATTTCACTTCCAGACTTGGAAATGCTCAAATTCAAGACGATCAAGAAGAAGATGTGGATTTTCTCTCTGTGATTCTCCCCGATTAACCATCTATTTGCAGAAATCGTTATGGAAGGGAGGAAGAAACGATCAATCAAAGTCACGATCATCGCGAGAAGAGTTACCAGCAAGATTTTCAGCAACAGAGTCTGTGTACAACAAAGCTTCCCTCTCCATAAACTCTCCTTTTGGTTTGCCCCAACGAATCGCCCTCCTGGACTATTGTCTTCGACTTTCGGTTCGTAAGTGATTTCCTAGTAACGATTTCTCTATTGGGGTTTTTGGATTTTGCAATCTATGGCGTATTCATACGATGCGACTGCTTCAATCGACTCGTTTTTACATAGTTTAGAGAATTTTAATTGTGGATTTGTACGTGGTGGATCAATATTATCTCAGTCTTTAGTGTTGAATGGTGAGAAGGGAGGGGTTGCAAAAGCCCCAATTCTGCCGGCGAAGAAAAGGGGGTCGGAAGAGAAAGTACTTGCAGCGTTGAAGAATCATAGCGAGGCGGAGAGGCGGAGGAGAGAGAGAATCAATTCTCATCTCTCGACCCTGCGTGGCCTTGTTCCTTGCCCTGCAAAGGTTAGTTTCATGTTAATTTGTTTGAATTGATACTCAGTTTTGATACGTGATTGGATGAGTTTTCTGAGAGAATTGAAAGTATTTGGTTGAATGATTATCCAACAGTATAATTTGTTTAATATCATGGATTATCTATCTAGTTTTATGTGATGGAAACTGAAGATTTTCATTATGGGATTGAGCAGCTGATGGTGTGTTCTTATTGTTGTTCTGTGTTATGTTGAAGACAACTATTGAATCATGTCTCCTTTCTTTTTCCTTGTGGTATTAGAATTTTGAAACAGCTGGTGGCTTTTGTCTGTCTTGACAATCTAGAAAAATTTAGAGCTTTCTTTTGATGGTTTATCATGACTAGAAATGTAACAGGCTCCGCTAACAAATATTGTCTGTTTTCGCGTCAGCCTCACGGTTTTAGAACACGTCTGTTAGGGAGAGGTTTCCACACCCTTATAAAGAATGATTCGTTCCCTCTCCACCAAGGTGGGATCTCACAATCCACTCTCCTTGGGGTCCAGTGTCCTTGCTGGCACACCACCCGGTGTCTGGCTCTGATACCATTTGTAATAACCCAAGTCTACCATTCACACACACCGTTCACGGATTTAAAACGTGTCTGTTAGGGAGAGGTTTTCACACCCTTGTAAAGAATGTTTCGTTCCCCTCTCCGCCCTCCTTGGTGGTCGAGCGTTCTCGCTAGCACACCGTCCGGTATTCGACTCTGATACCATTTGTAATACCCAAGCCTATTGCTAATAGATATTGTCCGTTTTGGCCCGTTATGTATCGCCGTTAGTCTCATGGTTTTAAAATGCGTCTGGTAGGAAGAAGTTTCCACACACGTATATAAAGAATGTTTCATTCCCCTCTCCAACTAACGTGGGATCTCACAATTCACCCTCCTTGGGGGCCAGCATCCTCGCTAGCACACCACCCGATGTCACTCTAATACCGTTTGTAACAGCCCAAGCCCATTGCTAACAAATATTGTCCACTTTGGCCCGTTACATATTTCCATCAGCCTCACGATTTTAAAACGTGTTAGAGAAAGGTTTCCACACCCTTACGAAGAATACTTTGTTCCCCTCTCCAAACACCCTTATAAAGAACACTTCGTTCCCCTCTCCAACCAACGTGGGATCTCACAAGAAACATAATTTACTCTTAAAAGATTTTGAAATCTATAAGTTGTTTGTTAATTCTCGATCTCGTGCAGAAACATGCGTCATAACGTTCCGAAATCCACTGGTTTGGATTCATGGATAATGAGCTTGGTTCTAAGTTGATATATCACTAATCGTTCACTTTTCTTGGTAGTCTAGTGGCGATTGTTTGACGTTCCTGAAGAACTTTTATTGATCTTTTCCTGTAATAACATTGTGATGAATTACTGTAACCAGAGGGACAAAGCCACACTGCTAGCTGAAGTTGTTAGCCAAGTGAAAGAATTGAAGAAGAAGGCTGCAGAAGCCATCAATGGTGTTTTTGTTCCAATGGATACCGACGAAGTCAAAGTCGAACCTTGTGGAATCGAAGCAAATGCCGCATACATGACCTTCAAGGCAACCCTTTGTTGCGAATACCGACCCGAGCTTCTATCTGATCTTAAACAAGCTCTTGATGCCCTTCACCTGAAGTTGGCAAAGGCAGAAATATCAACTTTGGGAAACCGGGTGAAGAACGTTTTCTTTTTCACCAGTTCCATTGCAGAGAACGGTGAGCATTCCAAGGCTTCCCAACGTCTCGTATCATCGGTTCATCAGGCAATAAGCTTTGTACTCGAGAAAGCTTCATCCCAAGAATATTCGCCTAGAACGACACTCCCAACGAAAAGGCAAAGGCTGTGTAGCTCCTATACATCAAGCTCCTCCTCTGGATCATAAATTCTGTTTGTGTCAACAGGTAATACCACTCATTTTCATCTCAAACTTGCAGTTGTGTGATATATTCAGCTGTGATAAGCATGTCTACTCTGTATGTTTGGCTCAATCAGCTTAAGAAGTTGGAATGCTTTTCGACTATGATTGGGCATATATTGTATTCTGTTTTTTTTTTAGTTATTGTATAATCAATTACTTTGTGGAACGAGTGTTAGCGAGAACGTTGGGCTCCGAAGGGGGTGAATTGTGAGATCTCTGTGGGAGAGGATAATGAAACATTCTTTATTAGGGTGTGAAAACCTCCTCCTAGCAGACGCTTTTTAAAAACCTTGACGGAAATCTCGAAAAGAAAAATCGAAAGAGGACAATATCTGCTAGCCGTATGTTTGGACTGTTACATACTCGTGTTTTCCTTTGCATAGCTACAGAGGGTCTACAGTTTTAAAAATATAGAAGTTTCAAATTTTTAGTGGTCATCAATATAAGAAGTTTCGTAAATCGATTAAAAACCGATTTTTTTAGTGTTGTGGGACGAGATAATAATTTATTTGCTAAATTATTATTATTATTATTATTATTTTGTTCTTTGCAATTTTATGTTAAAAATGTAATATATAATAAATATTTGAAACTAAATACAAACTATATATTATATTTATTTGTAGATATTTATTATGAATTTTAGCAATAAAAAATGAATAAAAGCGTTTTAAAAATATCTTCAAAATCGCTCTCATTCCGATGTGGTTTCGGTTTTTTCATATATATATATTTTTTTATTAGTGATGTAAATGTGGACTATGATGCAATTCAACTAACCCTCTTTTGTTTATTCAATTAAATTACACTATGTTTTTTGGGTGCTCATGCCACTTCATTTTGTAGTTGAAGATAATATCATGTTTTTTATTTTTTTATTTTTAAAATAATGTCGCCTATGCTTATATAGTGCTGTTGAAGAATTTAAAATTTTGTAAGGGCTAAAATTACCCTAATTCGCTTAATATATTATCGATTTATATTAAATCCATTCTCGTTATTAACTAAAAAAAATTAATAAATAACAAAAATTAATTTCTACTATTAAAATAATTAATAATTAATAATTAATAATTATATCAATTGAAAATAGGAGAAACTAATTTTAGACCAATTTATAACTTTTTTCCTTGATGTCAATTAAAAGAAATTCAAAGTCATCTAAATAAAATATTTTGCCCTAAAATTATTATTAATTATTTAAAAATAAACTGAGAAAATAGAGAAAGACCAGAAGATATGAGGAAAAAAAAAAAAACTAATATTAATGAAAAATTGCTACTGTCCAATTATTGTAATTTTAATTTGAATTTGATTTTTTTTATTGTAATTAGTAAAATAATACTAAATTGTTGTGACATTGTTTTTAAAATAATTATTCACAAATATTTGATAAAATATTGTTAAATTATTGTGATTACGTAGTCGACTTTAACATGTTGCGTATCGCCGTCAGCTTCACAATTTTAAACACTAATGTGGGATCTCATAATCCACCCTCTTAGGGGTACAAGTTAACTGTCCAAACACACGACTAATCCATATTGTCCCATTTGGTCCGTTACCTATGGCGGTCAGCCTCAACATGTCAAGACAACGTCCTGCCAAGAATATGATTAACCTCCCCGTGGGACTTCACGAATGTAATAATTCAAGCCCATCACTAGTAAATATTGTCCGTTCTAACCTATCGTTGTTAGCCTAACAATTTTAAAACATCGATGTGAGATCTCATAATCCACCTCTTCGGCGACACAACTTCCTTATTGGAACACCACTTAGTGTCTGCCTCTTATACTATTTCTAACCGTCCAAGTCCACAACTAATCGATATTGTCCCTTTTGGTTCGTTACCTATGCCAGTCAGCCTCAAAATGTCAAGACAACATTCCGCTAAGAATATGACTAACCTCCACGTGAGACTTCAATAATATACTAATTCAAGTCTACCGCTAGAAAATATTGTCTGTTTTAGCTCATTACGTATTGCTACTAGTCGTAAGATCTCATAATTCACCTCCTTGGCGGCACAACTTCTTTGTTGGCACACCACTTAATATCAAGTTCTGATACGATTTTTAACTGTTTAAGTCTACAGCAAATCGATATTGTCTCTTTTAGTTTATTATCTACGACGGTTAGGTTCAACATGTCAAGACAACGTCCGGCCAAGAATATGATTAACCTCCACGGCTCGTGTGTCGTGAAGCTAATGAAATTAAAGTGACAGCTCTTCTCTGCTATTCACTCTCGTGTCAACATTCATGCTCCGTACTCCCACGGAAAGCACACACCGGTGTTTGCTCCTGCTCTCGTTTTCATTCATTTCCGCTCAATCCATCATCCAGACATGCCTCTTTCTCTCCCGCTTTATTCGTACGTGAAGGTACGGTTCGTCCGTCGCGTTCGGCGATTCCTGCGCTCAAAATCATCGCGAAAGCGATTCCGTACGTCGTCTGATCCATCGGATGTTTCGAGTCCCGGAGTTAGGCAAAGAGATGAGAGTTTTATCCGGGAGTATGATCGCGCCTCCGTGTTGCAGAGGACAGTGAAGAGTCTCCACTTCGGCGATGGAGAGGAGAAAGAGAGAGCAGCGAAGGAAATTGAGAGGTTGATTAAAGAGAGCGTGAAGATTAGAAAGCTGATGGTGGATCTTGGAGTCGTACCTGCTTTGGTGGCGATGGCGGATTCTGATCAGTTGGCGGTTAGAGCGTTGATTGAGCTTGCTAATGGTAGTTTCGTGTAAGTTTATTTGATCTCTCATCCGAACTTTTGGTTCTTCTAATTTGATTTTCTGCTCTACAAGGTTAACTTGCTATTCATTCATTCTCCTTTGCGCGCGACGAGTCTGAGTTTTTCGTCATTTAAATTAAATTTTAGAGAAGGAAAATTGTGTTTAGAACTGTAGAATCAAATAGTAAATCAATTTTGAATGATGAAAGACATGTTTCAAATAAATCAAATTTGTTCGTATAATAGTTGCTGTTTAAGATGATTATGAAAATTATGGAGGAAATTACCATCAATTATTGAATCGATACATTTGGTACCGATGAAATTCAATTTGAAATTTGAAATTGTCTGGTGAAGAGAGTTGAAAAGAGGTAGAAGACGAACCAGCAGCCTTCACTATTAAAGTGATATTATATTTGTGCTGAAAAATCAACTCCAATTATTGCTTGCAAGATTTAGAACAGTTGCTCCGATCTAACAACTCTGAATTATTAGCCAGGAAGTTGTTCACAAGTAGCTAACCAAGTCTTGGAATCTTGACTTTACTCACTCTGTTCCGTTTGACCAATTCTGTGATTGATTGGTTATGATTTTCTTTCTATCTCTGCATTTCTTCAGGCACAGGACACTAATGGTGGAGGAAGGGATCTTATCAAAGCTACCAAAGAACGCCAAATTTGCAGCAATGGACTCAACCAGCCATGAATTCGCAGAACTTTTATGTTCACTTTCTTCTCTGGCCAACACTCGGGTGTTCATTGCTTCAACAGAACCAGCTATTTTATATCTCTTAACCATACTCAATTCAGAATCCAACCCAAACACGAACCCCAGCCCCAAAACCAAAACATTTTGTTTGGCAGCTTTATTCAACATTTCCACCGTCCTAGAGAATGCAGAAACCTTAATCTCCAATGGTGTTATTCCAACGCTACTCAGATTCTCTTCTCTCAAAGAACATTCCGAGAAAGCCCTACCAACACTAGCAAACTTGGCAGTGAGCTCAAGAGGAAAGCAAGCTCTGGAAAGCAACTCAACGTTCCCAGAGATTTTGATAGAGGTCATGACATGGGAAGAGAAGCCCAAATGCCAAGAACTCTCAGCTTACATCATAATGATTCTTGCCCATCAAAGCTGGGCGTTAAGAGAGAGATTGGCCAAGTCCAGGATCGTCCCTGCACTGCTAGAATTAGCCCTTTTAGGGACCCCATTGGCTCAAAAGCGAGCTTTGAAATTGCTGCAATGGTTTAAAGACGAGAGACAGGCGAGAGTGGGGCCGCATTCAGGGCCTCAGACAGGAAGAGTTGCAGCAGGCTCAGCATTTAATAAAAAAGAGATTGAGAAAGGGAAGAGAATGATGAGAAGCCTGGTGAAGCAGAGTCTGGATAAGAATATGGAGATAATAACTCGACGAGCCAATGGAGGGGAATGTTCTAGTCCAACCATTAGAAGAACCTTGGTTTCCAGCAATAGTTCCAAGAGTTTGCCCTTTTGAAGAAATACATTTATGAAGTATTATCTGCCCGTCTGTAATTTATTGTCATCTTCTGCAGGTCACCAAATCCAGAAAATGGAAAAACTGAACCTCACAGTTGAAACTGCATTGAGGGCTTAAACCACTTTGTCCATTGCCGAAGTATTTTTTTTTGGCCCTGATGAACAGAGCTAAGAAATCAAGTAATGCTAAACTAAATAAAGCACGAGCTAGTGTGACACTAAGTAAAGGAGAGGTACATGAGACACTGAGTAAAGGAGAGTGAGTAAAGGAAAGGTACATGAATGAATTGATACCATTATCTGTATGAGAGTGATCTTGATGATAGGAAAGACTTCTAAAAGAAAATGAAAGTTACTATCTATACCAACAATGTCTTCTTCTTTTTCAGTAGTTCAATCGTAGGAACTCCATAGATAAACAGTGGCTCAATCGTAGGAACTCTATAGATAAACGTGCTTTGCTTTGGAGCAATTCTAAGTTGATTGACTATTTGGAAATTTTTCTAAAATGCATGTAAGTGAGGACAAAATAGGTTGGAAAGACTTGTGTTGGTTTGTGGAGATAATCGACTTGGGTTGGTTTGTGGAGATAATTGGAAGGATTCATGTTGGTTTGTGGAGATAATCTTCACCGAATTCGGGCACATCCTAGATATAGTTGGTATGGAACGTTGATATAGATTGTTACACATGCAATGCAATGTAATGTAAGATATATAAGACTCACATATCATAGAAAGGCTTCAATTGACTTCATACAGGATTCACTCACATGGGACCGAACAGCTACAATCAAGCCCTTATTGCTTCAGGTTTGAACTCGTATCTTTATTACAATTATCCAATGGCAATGGTAACGTTTTAGATTTTGATATATAACATTATTGGTTGCTGGAATTATCTTTAATTGTTAAGTAAAAGTTGAAGCCATGAACATGTGATCGTAATGATGCGAAAAGATGAAGATTAATATTGAGATGTTCTACTGTTTGAAGTGTTATTAGTAAAATGAAATCCCATGATCATAGCCTCCTTTAGTTGCTAACAGTTCTTATTACTATTTTTGCTCGTAGCCAGCCATTGATTTAAACCTAGAATCGTCCAAACAAAACCAAAGGGCCAGACTGGATAGGATGATTGAAGGGTGTTCTGACAGCTAACAGGGCCTTCCGGGAGCCTCAGAGCACTGAACCCCTTCATTGAAAAAGGGCTTTCCAGCAAGATCACAGTAATGCTTCTTCTCATTTCTCAGCAGAAGGACGAATCCACAGACGCACGTTTCAAACCTACTGATAATCTCTCCGACCAGCCACTAGTGGTCTCCATCGGGCTTGATTATGATAAAGCTCTATTGAGGATTGTTGGGAGGGAGTCCCATATTAAAAAGATGATCATGAGTTTATAGCCCGGAACACTATCTCTATTCATATGAGGCCTTATTCCTTTGGGCCTTAGGGAGGAACATTATCTCCTTTGAGCTGAGGCCCTATATGAGGTCGTAAAGCCATGAAAGCTTTATGCTCAAAGTAGAGCATATCATGCTATAGCGGAGAGTCGTGATTACTAACAAGGTCCTCTCTACGTAAAGGTATGAAAGCTTTATACTCAAAGTAGAGCATATCATACCATAGCAGGCTTTATACTCAAAGTAGAGTATATCATACCATAGCAGAGAGTCGTAATTCCTAACAAGTTTCTCTTCTCTATTTGAGTCTATTTGAGTCGGCTTCATTATCTTTACTACTCGCTGCTCTACCTCAACGTATGGGCATTACATCCAACTTGGAATGAAATGATCAAGAGGAAGAAGGTAAGAATCCTCTTGATAATGAAGCTGTATGGGAGAGGGTGAAAGGATTTGACGTTGATACAAGCAAGCTGAGTTCAAGATTTATACAGCTTAGTGGCATTCAGATTTTGGTGTTATTAGAAAAAAGAATCCCATGATAATAGGCCCTTTTAGTGGCCAATTCAGTCTCTGTCATCTTTGTTTGTTATGCAAAAGGCTTATTTAATAGCCACAGATTGTTCAGAAAAAATCTGAATGCCTGTTTCCCTCTTTAGTTTACTTCTTACCTTTTAAGAGCCTAAACTCACTGTCGTTTAGTTCGTAAAAGTTTAAACTCACCGTTAGAAAATATTGTCAAGCTCGTTACACTCTGACAGCCTAGATTATTTGCCGGTAAGAGTTCAAGCTCACCGTTAGAAAATATTGTCAAGCTCGTTACACTCTGACAGCCTAGATTATTTGCCGGTAAGAGTCCAAGCTCACCGTTAGAAAATATTGTCAAACTCGTTACACTGTAAGAGCCTAGATTATTCACTGGTAAGAGCCCAAGTCCGTTAGCAGATATTNATGATTATGAAAATTATGGAGGAAATTACCATCAATTATTGAATCGATACATTTGGTACCGATGAAATTCAATTTGAAATTTGAAATTGTCTGGTGAAGAGAGTTGAAAAGAGGTAGAAGACGAACCAGCAGCCTTCACTATTAAAGTGATATTATATTTGTGCTGAAAAATCAACTCCAATTATTGCTTGCAAGATTTAGAACAGTTGCTCCGATCTAACAACTCTGAATTATTAGCCAGGAAGTTGTTCACAAGTAGCTAACCAAGTCTTGGAATCTTGACTTTACTCACTCTGTTCCGTTTGACCAATTCTGTGATTGATTGGTTATGATTTTCTTTCTATCTCTGCATTTCTTCAGGCACAGGACACTAATGGTGGAGGAAGGGATCTTATCAAAGCTACCAAAGAACGCCAAATTTGCAGCAATGGACTCAACCAGCCATGAATTCGCAGAACTTTTATGTTCACTTTCTTCTCTGGCCAACACTCGGGTGTTCATTGCTTCAACAGAACCAGCTATTTTATATCTCTTAACCATACTCAATTCAGAATCCAACCCAAACACGAACCCCAGCCCCAAAACCAAAACATTTTGTTTGGCAGCTTTATTCAACATTTCCACCGTCCTAGAGAATGCAGAAACCTTAATCTCCAATGGTGTTATTCCAACGCTACTCAGATTCTCTTCTCTCAAAGAACATTCCGAGAAAGCCCTACCAACACTAGCAAACTTGGCAGTGAGCTCAAGAGGAAAGCAAGCTCTGGAAAGCAACTCAACGTTCCCAGAGATTTTGATAGAGGTCATGACATGGGAAGAGAAGCCCAAATGCCAAGAACTCTCAGCTTACATCATAATGATTCTTGCCCATCAAAGCTGGGCGTTAAGAGAGAGATTGGCCAAGTCCAGGATCGTCCCTGCACTGCTAGAATTAGCCCTTTTAGGGACCCCATTGGCTCAAAAGCGAGCTTTGAAATTGCTGCAATGGTTTAAAGACGAGAGACAGGCGAGAGTGGGGCCGCATTCAGGGCCTCAGACAGGAAGAGTTGCAGCAGGCTCAGCATTTAATAAAAAAGAGATTGAGAAAGGGAAGAGAATGATGAGAAGCCTGGTGAAGCAGAGTCTGGATAAGAATATGGAGATAATAACTCGACGAGCCAATGGAGGGGAATGTTCTAGTCCAACCATTAGAAGAACCTTGGTTTCCAGCAATAGTTCCAAGAGTTTGCCCTTTTGAAGAAATACATTTATGAAGTATTATCTGCCCGTCTGTAATTTATTGTCATCTTCTGCAGGTCACCAAATCCAGAAAATGGAAAAACTGAACCTCACAGTTGAAACTGCATTGAGGGCTTAAACCACTTTGTCCATTGCCGAAGTATTTTTTTTTGGCCCTGATGAACAGAGCTAAGAAATCAAGTAATGCTAAACTAAATAAAGCACGAGCTAGTGTGACACTAAGTAAAGGAGAGGTACATGAGACACTGAGTAAAGGAGAGTGAGTAAAGGAAAGGTACATGAATGAATTGATACCATTATCTGTATGAGAGTGATCTTGATGATAGGAAAGACTTCTAAAAGAAAATGAAAGTTACTATCTATACCAACAATGTCTTCTTCTTTTTCAGTAGTTCAATCGTAGGAACTCCATAGATAAACAGTGGCTCAATCGTAGGAACTCTATAGATAAACGTGCTTTGCTTTGGAGCAATTCTAAGTTGATTGACTATTTGGAAATTTTTCTAAAATGCATGTAAGTGAGGACAAAATAGGTTGGAAAGACTTGTGTTGGTTTGTGGAGATAATCGACTTGGGTTGGTTTGTGGAGATAATTGGAAGGATTCATGTTGGTTTGTGGAGATAATCTTCACCGAATTCGGGCACATCCTAGATATAGTTGGTATGGAACGTTGATATAGATTGTTACACATGCAATGCAATGTAATGTAAGATATATAAGACTCACATATCATAGAAAGGCTTCAATTGACTTCATACAGGATTCACTCACATGGGACCGAACAGCTACAATCAAGCCCTTATTGCTTCAGGTTTGAACTCGTATCTTTATTACAATTATCCAATGGCAATGGTAACGTTTTAGATTTTGATATATAACATTATTGGTTGCTGGAATTATCTTTAATTGTTAAGTAAAAGTTGAAGCCATGAACATGTGATCGTAATGATGCGAAAAGATGAAGATTAATATTGAGATGTTCTACTGTTTGAAGTGTTATTAGTAAAATGAAATCCCATGATCATAGCCTCCTTTAGTTGCTAACAGTTCTTATTACTATTTTTGCTCGTAGCCAGCCATTGATTTAAACCTAGAATCGTCCAAACAAAACCAAAGGGCCAGACTGGATAGGATGATTGAAGGGTGTTCTGACAGCTAACAGGGCCTTCCGGGAGCCTCAGAGCACTGAACCCCTTCATTGAAAAAGGGCTTTCCAGCAAGATCACAGTAATGCTTCTTCTCATTTCTCAGCAGAAGGACGAATCCACAGACGCACGTTTCAAACCTACTGATAATCTCTCCGACCAGCCACTAGTGGTCTCCATCGGGCTTGATTATGATAAAGCTCTATTGAGGATTGTTGGGAGGGAGTCCCATATTAAAAAGATGATCATGAGTTTATAGCCCGGAACACTATCTCTATTCATATGAGGCCTTATTCCTTTGGGCCTTAGGGAGGAACATTATCTCCTTTGAGCTGAGGCCCTATATGAGGTCGTAAAGCCATGAAAGCTTTATGCTCAAAGTAGAGCATATCATGCTATAGCGGAGAGTCGTGATTACTAACAAGGTCCTCTCTACGTAAAGGTATGAAAGCTTTATACTCAAAGTAGAGCATATCATACCATAGCAGGCTTTATACTCAAAGTAGAGTATATCATACCATAGCAGAGAGTCGTAATTCCTAACAAGTTTCTCTTCTCTATTTGAGTCTATTTGAGTCGGCTTCATTATCTTTACTACTCGCTGCTCTACCTCAACGTATGGGCATTACATCCAACTTGGAATGAAATGATCAAGAGGAAGAAGGTAAGAATCCTCTTGATAATGAAGCTGTATGGGAGAGGGTGAAAGGATTTGACGTTGATACAAGCAAGCTGAGTTCAAGATTTATACAGCTTAGTGGCATTCAGATTTTGGTGTTATTAGAAAAAAGAATCCCATGATAATAGGCCCTTTTAGTGGCCAATTCAGTCTCTGTCATCTTTGTTTGTTATGCAAAAGGCTTATTTAATAGCCACAGATTGTTCAGAAAAAATCTGAATGCCTGTTTCCCTCTTTAGTTTACTTCTTACCTTTTAAGAGCCTAAACTCACTGTCGTTTAGTTCGTAAAAGTTTAAGCTCACCGTTAGAAAATATTGTCAAGCTCGTTACACTCTGACAGCCTAGATTATTTGCCGGTAAGAGTTCAAGCTCACCGTTAGAAAATATTGTCAAGCTCGTTACACTCTGACAGCCTAGATTATTTGCCGGTAAGAGTTCAAGCTCACCGTTAGAAAATATTGTCAAGCTCGTTACACTCTGACAGCCTAGATTATTTGCCGGTAAGAGTTCAAGCTCACCGTTAGAAAATATTGTCAAGCTCGTTACACTCTGACAGCCTAGATTATTTGCCGGTAAGAGTTCAAGCTCACCGTTAGAAAATATTGTCAAGCTCGTTACACTCTGACAGCCTAGATTATTTGCCGGTAAGAGTTCAAGCTCACCGTTAGAAAATATTGTCAAGCTCGTTACACTCTGACAGCCTAGATTATTTGCCGGTAAGAGTCCAAGCTCACCGTTAGAAAATATTGTCAAACTCGTTACACTGTAAGAGCCTAGATTATTCACTGGTAAGAGCCCAAGTCCGTTAGCAGATATTGTCAGGCCTCCTGTTACGTGTAAGAGCTCAAGCCCCAGGCCCATTATGTTATAAGAGCACCCCAGGCCCATTATGTTATAAGAGCACAAGCCCACTACTAGTAGATATTTTGAAACCCATTATGCTATAAGAGCCCAAGCGCACTGCTAACAGATATTGTTAGGCCTGTTACACTGTAAGAGCCCAAGCCCACTACTAACAGATATTGTTAGGCCCGTTACGCTGTAAGAGCTCAAACCCACTACTAACAGATATTGTCAGGCCCGTTATACTGTAAGAGCCCAAGCCAACTACTAGTAGATATTGTCAGGTCCATTACATTGTACGAGTGCAAGCCAACTGTTAGCAAATATTGTCAGGCCCGTTACGTTGTAAGAACCCAAACCCACCGCTAGCAAATATTGTCAGACCTGTTACGCCTTCAGCCTCTAGGGAGAATAGAAGTTTCTACACCCTTATAAAGCTTCACCCATTACGTATAGTAGTCAGCCTCACTCTTTTTAAACGCCTCTAAAGAGATTTCTACACCCTTGTAACATAAAATATCACATATTTCCTCCGATAACCCAAATTTAACTCATCCGAAAAACCTAAAGAATCAATTTCTTGAATAAGAAACGAGTACAATGTGAATATCTGTTGATGTTCATACCCACAATCTGATAATCCAAACAAAAACCAATGAATCTGTTCACCAATTTGCTCCCAAACAAAAAGAAAAAGCTAGCACTGAAAATGAAGGGGTCTCCTAATAAGGCGACCCACATGAGAAGCCAAATTTGAAGGGAAGAATCCAAATGATGATAAAAACAACATTAAAAAGTGGTCCATGTTTGGTTAGTGAGCCTCCACCATTTCTAACCCTAGTGCTCCTTGTTGGGAAGGTTGACATTTCTTCAATACTCCACTTTCTTTATGCTTTTTCAAAATGGTATGTATGATGGTGTATAGGACTATTATATATTTGTAATGCTATGTGACATCTTAGCCATAACCTAAGAGTAGGTATTGATTGTGACCCGTTCTTACATTTGTATGGTGGATGTATAGTACTCCTCTACATACGACAACACGCACACACGCGCATAAACCCACCTGACAGGTGTATATGTACCCCTGAACCTATCTTTCAGCTATCGCACGTTCATGCTGTTGAAACTACATAGGGAAAGGAACCCACGTAATATCATGATAAAACATAGATATCGTAATGTATGCATTTGCACTCATTGTAACGGGGAACTATTTTGATGTATATGACATACAATATGCATAAGGTTCCATAGTATCAATTCATGACATATATGTATTATGCAAGTCATACCTCTATTATTTTTATGACGTAGTGTCTTATGAGACATGCATACTTCTTCCGTAATTAAAGTTCATGGCTTTCTAATGTCTCATAGGAATGAGTGAACGTATTATATAGCTTGCATGTCATGACTGTATGATCGATAACATAACATAATCATTTCATGGCATACTTGATAACATAACATAACTTGTATTACATTATATTTGACATCATAGCATTACATATGTCGAACCATCATAAAATCACGACATGTACAGGGGCCATTGGGCAAGATATAGTAATCAAGTCACTTAGTTGGCCTAAGTCACTTATCTAGTTGGCCTAAGCAAAAGCCACTATGCTCCCTCTAGCTTAAGACCTCCTTGAAATCTAATTCTACCTAAGGAGTCCACTCATCTAATTGCATGAAGTAATCTAAACTTAGCTCCAAATAATTTCAATTAGTTAAAATGTAGCCATACTAACCTTAAACGCCCATGAAAATGTAAAAGAAAAAAAACCCGTCTCTTGAAGAGTAAAAAATGGTAGGAAATTATCCAAATATCAGACTCGAGTCAGATCAACCGACCTCAAAAGGGTTCTAAATATCAAACTCGAATCAGTTCAGCCGGCCTCGAAAGGGTTCATAAATATCAAATCCAAGTCGGATCAGCCGAAAAGCCGAGCGTAAACAATAAAAAAGTGTATTCTCTGATTGGCTCCTATCAACCCAAGTGAGATGAAATGGAGCAATTGTTCTAATTTAGTAAGCCAAAAAGACCTCCTTTTTATACGAGTCTAACTCAATGTGGGACTAACTTTTTATTTATTTAATTTTCTAATATTTTGGTGGCTACATGGCTACAAACCATGTGTAAATAAGATTATAGATAAATTTTAGATTGATGGTAGAAAAAGTGACAAACGAACCAAAAACTTAAGATCTTGTGATAGAATCAATACTAGTCGAGACATAGTTACAAAGGGTTGTCCTAAAAGGTATATTCGTTATGTACGGGTCGATGACTAATTTTAGTAACAGCTCGAGCTCAAGCTCGAGCACACCAGAAGAATTTAATTTAGATATATTAAATTCCAAAGTAAACATCCCTTTCCACTTTGTTTCAGCCATTCATAACAACATCGAACAAATAATAGTATAATCATTCAAAAAGGTTCAATGTTTAGCCAAATTGGGTCCCTTTTCTACACAATTTGCAACCTAAATCATTATTACATGAATTATTTTCTTTAACAAACCCCAAAAGCTATACTTTCCCTTTCTTTCCAATTATTTTTAGAGAAATGATGGGAATTGAAACTTGAAAGAAAAGAAAAGAAAAGAAAAATGGAAACAAACAGCTCATGTGTTTGGTGAATGAAAGACGTTTTTGAAGGCAAACTCAAACCCCACCTTGACATGATCACCGCTAGCAAATATTGTCTTCTTTGGATTTTCCTTTTTCAGGTTCCCTCAAGGTTTTAAAACGTGTTTTCTAGGGAGAGATTTCCACACCTTTATAAAGAATGTTTCGTTCTCCTTCTCAACTGATGTGAGATCTCACAATCCACCCCCTTCAGGGCCTAGCGTCCTCAGAGAGGTTTCCATTCCACACCCTTATAAAAGAAAACGTTTCGTTCTCCTCCCCAACCAATGTGGGATCTCACAATCCACCCCCTTCAGGGCCTAGCGTCCTCAGAGAGTTTTCCATTCCACACCCTTATAAAAAAACGTTTCATTCTCCTCCCCAACCAATGTGGGATCTCACAATCCACCCCTTCGCCGCCCAGCATCCTCGTTGCATTTGTTCCTTTCTCCAATCGATGTGGACTCCCACACCACCCCTTTTTGCGGCCAGCATCCTTACTAGCATACCGCCTCATGTCCACCACTCTTTGGGGTTCAGCCTCCTCGCTGGCACATCATCCAATGTCTGGCTCTGATACCATTTGTAACAACTCAAACCCACCGCTAACAGATATTATCATCTTTGAGCTTCCCCTCATAATTTTAAAACACGTATCTTAAGGAAAGGCTTCAACACCCATATAAAAAGAATGTTTGGTTCTCTTCCTAATCAATATGGGATTTCACACTAATCGAGACTATTGTGTTGCCCACTCCTGTATGCTAGAATGTTTTCCAATGAAGAGGGCCCCAATCACTCACTCCAATGGCTCACACCCAGCCGCTCTTCTCTGCTTCTTCTGACCATTCCTTTCACACTATTCCTCTCCTTTTTGTTTACTTCCCTTGCGCCATCTTCAAAACCATGTGTCCACTTGCATTGGTGAGCAGGGCAATACACCCCGTGACATGCACCCTATTTTTACACACTGTTTTATAACCTTCAATCACTTTTGTCCCAACCCACCTTACCAAATCATGTGACTTTTTTTCCCACTTCCGTATATAAACTCACCAGGGGATGCAAGAATCTTCACATTCATAGCTCAATCAAACTCATTGTTTAGTATTTAGGGGCCCAAGAAATCCAAAATGGGTTATCAAGTCAGAGTGGTTCTAGCCCTTCTTCTTCAAGCATCTTGGCTGCTGTTCCTGCAACAAGCAAACGCAGCAGGAACCAACAAAAAAGGGGCATTGAAAGGAAGAAAGCAAGCCAATGGGTGCAATTTGTTCCAGGGAAAATGGGTTATTGACCCTTCTTTCCCTCTCTACAATTCTTCTGGTTGTCCTTTCATAGACGCCGAGTTCGATTGCCAAAAATATGGCAGACCCGACTCTGTTTACCTCAAATACTCTTGGCATCCCGACTCATGTAGCCTTTTAAGGTATTGGAATATATTTTATATAGGCGTAAAGGAACATGAATTAAAACTAGACTTTCAATATCACTTCTGTTTCTAATTCTTAACATGGTACCAGAGCTTCGTTCTTAACACCTCTTTGTCTATCTTTTTAACGAGGAGCTGCAGGCCTCCTTCGGGCAATGCTCTGCAGCTCGCTCGCTCATGATTCTCTCCATAACTTTCTTGGTGTTCTTCAAAGTTGATGAATTTGGTAATGGGGATTTCAGATTTGATGGGGTGGATCTTCTGAAGAGATGGAGTGGGAAGAAGATAATGTTTGTGGGCGACTCACTGAGTTTGAACATGTGGGAATCGTTGTCTTGTATGCTACATGCGTCGGTGCCGAATGTCAAAACTACCTTCACCAGGAGGGACTCTATCTCCTCTGTCGTCTTCCAGGTTTTGCTTCTACTTTTCTCTCTCTCTCTCAAACATTTTTTTTAACTTAAAATGTAACGGCTCGAGCTTGAGCTCAAGCTCAAGCACACCGTTAGCAGATAATGTCCGCTCTGACCCCTAATGTATCGTTGTCAGCCTCACAATTTTAAAATGTGTCTTCTATAAAGAATGGTTCGCTCCCCTTGTAACTAAGGATCTCACACAAAAATATTTTAAAATATTTTTAAAAATTTAAAAATACACTGAATGAAATTATCAGTACCACATCTCAAAACTACCCATATACTTGTCTGAATAATAATAATACTTTTAAAACTTTTAGATTTTTTTTTTATAATCGAATAGAAATATGGTTTATGAAAGGTAAATAAATGATTTCCATTTATATAATTGAAAAATTTTAGAATTTTTTTATAAATATTAAAAACTATGGGAATTTTCTAATTTAATAAAGAAAAAAAAAAACAAAGTATAAAATTTATTAAGAGTATATGACAGAAAAAAAAAAAAAAAGTCTAAAGAAGAGTGATAAAATATTATTAAATTCTTCAAATGTATTATATGATAATAAAAAATAAAAAAATTAAAGTTCTTTGTATAACCATTTAAAAAAAAAAAAAATTGGGTTTTTATTATCAAAAGTAATGATTTTCTTTATTTTGAACTTACTTTCTAAAAAGCTCTCAAAGGTTTGGGCATTTTTCTTTTGTCTTAATTAAGAAATAACACAAATAAAGTAAAAAAGAAAAACTATCCTTTATAGCCTTATTTTTTAAAATTCATAAATTGTAGCTAAAAATAGTAATAAAAATAGAAATAATTAGAAATATAATAGTTTTGTAAATAAGAAATAGAATGATAATAAATTTCACTATCCAAGATACTAAATTTTCTGGTAGATAAGATTTGGTGAGATACGGAATCTGTTTCCAATCATAAAAAAGTACTTAAGAATTAAAATCTGAAACTTTTTCTTCTTACCCATCAAAATTATTTGACTCCTCGGGCTCCGGTGGGTTTGAATTATTACAATGGTAGCAGGGGCGGTGTGCCAGTGAGGGGATCCCCAAAGGGGGTGGATTGTGAGATCCTATCTCGGTTGGAGAGGGGAACAAAACATTCCTTACGAGGGTGTGGATACCTCTTCCTAATAGACGCGTTTTAAAACCATGAGGTTGATGACTATACGCAACGGGCCAAAATGGACAATATCTGTTAGTAGTGGGTTTGAGTTGTTACAATGGTAACAAAGCCAGACACCGGGCGACGTGCCACGAGGACGTTGGGATCCAAGGAGAGTGGATTGTGATATCCTATATTGATTGGGGAGGGTAAAAGAAGCATTCCTTATGAGCGTGTGGAAACCTTTTCCTAATAAACGCGTTTTAAAACAATGACGTTGACGGTCATATGTAACATGCCAAAGCAGACAGTATCTACTAGCGGTGAGTTTGTGTTGTTACAATGATAGTAGAGCCAGACATCGGGCAGTGTGCTAGCGAGGACGCTGGCCCCTAAGAGGGTGGATTGTGAGATCCCACATCGGTTGGAGAGGAGAACGAATCATTCCTTATAAGGGCGTGGAAACCTCTCCCCAACAGATGCGTTTTAAAACCGTGAGGCCAACGACAATACGTAATGGGCCAAAACAAACAATATCTACTAGTGGTGGGCTTGAGCTCTTACAAATGGCATCAAAGCTAGAGACTAGGCAGTGTGCCAGCGAGGACGTTGGCTTCCAAGGGCGTGGATTGTGAGACCCACATCGGTTGGAAAGGGGAACGAAATATTCCTTATGAGATTTTCTGCTAGCACACCACCCTAGTAGACAATATCTGGTAGCGGACAATTGAATGGAAATTTTCTTACTTCCCTTACTTACTCTAATGCTCCAAACAACATCATTATTAAGAATTTTGTGAAGAAAGTGATATCAGGACACTAAGAGTTCATATGTGGACAGGATTATGGAGTAACATTACTTCTATATCGGACGCCGTACCTAGTGGACATAGTGCGAGAGGATGTTGGGCGAGTGCTAAAACTAGATTCCATCGAGGCTGGAAAAGCATGGCTAGGAATGGACGTCTTGATTTTCAACTCCTGGCATTGGTGGGTCCACACAGGAAAATCTCAGCCGTAAGTTCAAACATCAAACATTCTTAGGGACCTTGATGGTTTCTTTGAGCTTGGAGGAATGAACAAGAGTGTGTGTAATATGCAGGTGGGATTTCATACAGAATGGCACGACACGGTTGAAAGACATGGACCGGTTGACAGCATTTTTCACAGGATTGACGACATGGGCCACATGGGTCGACCACAATGTCGACCCTACAAAAACAAAAGTGTTCTTCCAGGGAATTTCGCCTACCCACTATTTGTAAGTGTTAAACTTAACAACCTTTCAAACAATTTCAGGGAATTTAACACTAAGAATTGAACTGCAATGAACCAGGGGGAAGGAATGGAATCAGCCCAAAAAGAACTGCGTTGGACAGAGTGAACCATTAACCGGATCAACGTATCCGGCCGGCGCACCACCGGCTGCAGATGTTGTAAATAGAGTGTTGAGTAAGATAAAAGTACCTGTTTACTTGCTGGACATCACAACGCTCTCTCAGCTGAGGAAAGATGCCCATCCGGCTGGTTATAGTGGTGAGCATGCAGGCACAGACTGCAGCCATTGGTGCCTTCCTGGATTGCCAGATACATGGAACCAGCTCATGTATGCTGCTATCCTAACCATGTGAAGATCAATAAGGTTAATATTATGAGATCTCCGCCAAGAATTTGGAGACAACTCTAATAAGGAACAGGTAACAAAAGTATAGTATTCATAAGACAGGTAAAGAGAATAGGAGCAGAATGGATAAGATACTGTAAAAGGGGATGAAATCTTACAGGACTAGGAATGAACTTCTGGTTTGTTCAGTTTATCTTGTATTCTTGTACCATTGAGCTTTACACCTGAGTTTTCTAATCTTTTCACAGTGATGAAACTTGTCAATGTAATGGTTTTCTTAAATTTATCACAGAAATCAGCTGTCTCGTTTGGATTATTTTGTTGTAGTCTTCCACGTTGACTTGCATTTACTTGGATTCACAAGATATATGAAACAGGTCAGGCCCACCGCTAGTAGATATTGTTGGCTTTGGTCCGTCATGTATTGCCGTCTGCCTCACGATTTCAAAACGCGTCTACTGGGGAGAGGTTTCCACACCCTTATAAGGAAATAATCGTTCCTCTCTCTAACCGATGTGGGATCTCACGATCCACCTCCCCTTGAGGGCCTAACGTCCTCGTTGGCACACCGCTTAGTGTCTAGCTCTGATACCATTTGTAATAGCATAAGCCCACCGCTAGCAGATATTGTCTGTTTTGACATGTTATATTGTCATCAGCATCACGGTTTTAAAACGCATCAACTGGGGAGAGGTTTCCACACCCTTATAAGAAATGTTTTGTTCCCCTCTCCAACCGATGTGAGTTCTCCCAACCCACCACCCTTGGGAACTCAACATCCTCGCTGGCACACCACCCGGTGTCTATCTCTAATACCATTTGTAACAGTTCAAGCCTACCGCTAGCAGATATTGTTTGCTTTGGCCTGTTATGTATTGCCGTCAACCTCACAGTTTTAAAACACGTCTGCTGGGAAGAGGTTTCCACACCTTTATAAGAATGCTTCGTTCCCCTCTCCAAACGATGTGGGATCTTACAATATATTCCTAAACTTAAGAGCCTTTCTAACTCCATTTTTCATAGAAGTCCTCGTGACTTTTATTTTAGTTTCTCCCAAAGGTCTCATATAGATGGGGCAATAATTGTCTTCATTCTATATCCGTGATCGGTTTCTTCCCTAGCCAATGTGGAATTTTGTTTCCACTCCTAACAACAAATACATATGGTGAGTTGGGGACAGTAATGAAGAAGAAAGAAAGGTACAATGATACCAGGTAAGATAGCTCATCATCCAGCCATATAACAGAAGTCGCAGCATCCTCAGTAAATTCTGCATGCCCAACTTCTTTGATCAGATGCTTTATGTAATCTCCTTTGGTTTCTGCGTCCATTTTTATCTGCAAGTTCTATCACCATATTAATCTCTGAACACAGAGTTTGCATAGATGATCTTCAACATACAATTTGATGTTCTCAATTCATCAAGAGCAGAAAAATCAGAATATGGATAGACTAGAGAGAATCATCTTAACCCATCTGTACTATTATATCTTACTGGATTTGACCACTAGAAGACACACCACAATGACAGATTAATTATAACTAAACTAAATGGTAACTAATCGTTTAAATAAAACATGAATGGAGCAAACAAATGTTTCAATCTACCTGATCGTGTCACGATCATGGCGGAGCTGCAGTCTTACCGGGAGTCTCTCCGGCTCAAAGAGTGGTAGAATTCCGCCAACTCTCGGCCAGATCAACCTCTTTTCTTTGGATGGCAGCGGTGGCAGAACTGACTTAGACAGCAGAGGAGGAGGAAGCTGCAATACAGGCTTCAGCTGAACTTCTGGCAGTGGAGCAGGGGACGATTGGAGTTTAGAAGTGATCAACCAAGTGAAATGTTGTATTTTCAGGGATTTCGGATTCATAGAACGGTCGTATAGTAGATTGCACACCGAGTAATCCGGTCCTTAAGTTCTTGATCTTTTTCGTTCTTGACAATATTTATGCACTCGTCTTTCTCCTTCAAATGACTGATTAGATTTGATCTCAAATGTCGATAGTTTAATCTCCCAAATCTAGAATAGTTGAACTTAGAAAAGGAAAAATCAACCAATTATCCAGAACTAGATATGTTTCTATTATTGTTTCTTAGATTTGAAGCATTGCAATATGAGAACTAAAACATATCAACCAACAAAGAAGGCTAGTAATACCTTGATTGACTGAACATGCTAGTTGGCCAATCAAGTTATTAATATCTGATACAGATTTGATAAATATTTCTTGTATAATCTTCAAGCAAGGCATCCTAACATGGGATTTTGGAGGTGAACCATTTCATGACAAGAATTGGAACATTGATCAAAGCCAATGCAAATTCAACTGCCACAGTCACACACAAGCAGCAAGGACATATGCAACTGAGCACCGATCTGCAAAACCAAATTAAAACAGGCTTGAGAAAGGACTATTCTTAGAAGATTTGGCAAAAGCTTTTAAGACTAGAAACAAAACAGTTATAAAACGAGAGAAAGAGATGCTCGATGAACATATTATATGCCACGAACCCAAAGATCCAAATAATAATACCGACAAATCCAACAAAGAGGGCGAGGAAGGCGAATGGCAGGCCGAGAAGAAAGCCGAGAGGCCTGCAGTTACAGTCCTCACAACAGCAGCAGCACATGGTTATGTTCTAATTTGTTACTCTTCTTTCAGACTGTACCTGGGAGGTTGACAAAGAAGAATTCAGATGCAGCCTGCAGATTGCGATGCCTAATGTTATTACCTGTTACTTATAACTATACCATAGCTAGCTATTCTAATGCTTTTCATTGGAATGAACGCCATTATAGACAGCTATAAACATGATCCCACATTGTTTCCTCAATGAATCTGTGCCGGCCCTTTTGCATTGAAAGAGTTGAATCCTTTTTGTTCAGGTCAATTGGATCATTAAAAGACAGTACAAAATTCAACAATATAATACTATGACATTCGATCATTTTGAAAACTTCTAGAGATCTAAACTAAGAATGACAAGTTCAAACATGAATGGATAGATATTGGCATTGTCAAATCTTGCTGGCCATAGCTGAAAGAAGTCCATGAAGCAAAGATTAGTTAACTTGTGGCATTTCTGTCCCTCTGATGAATAATTCATCCAAATTTTAGTTCCGATCACTCGAATGATATGCAATCGCAGAAAATTTAACTGCAAACGCTGGAGTTACAACGAGCGATCCATAAATTACAGCAGCCGCAGCAGTCTGCAAATTTCACTATGTTTACTTCCGTGATGCAGTGCCTACTATGTCTTTGATGAGCATCAGCATTAGAAATGTTCATGGACAGTGTTCTCAGCAAGCCCTTATGTTGTTTTGGTGATATATATAAGAGCTCTGTGATTACAAAATCCCAAACTGTAAAATGATAACATCAACTTAGAAGCACCAAAACCGCCCTCTTGGTAACTGTTGGAGCGATATGGAGTGCAACAGAAACACAAAAAGTTATTTTTGAAGAGCATTCCAACATCAAGATTCAGCAATTTATATTAGGCATAAACACTTCTCTGACCGAACAAGCAATTCCGCGTTATCGGTTGAATGTCAACACTTATAAGCTGCCATCAGCCCCCACCCAACTGCTGCCTTTGCATTTAACTCTTCTCATCTTCATAACCTCTCTCAGTTCACTAACATTGTCCCATTTCCCAGCTTCTGCAAAGGTATTAGACAAGGCAACATAAGCTCCTGGCCGACTGTCAGCATTCAGCTTAAATAGTTCATTAGCAGCTATGCAGGCCATTTCAATGTTGCCATGAAGCTTAGCTGAGCTCAGTAGAGCTGCCCATACATCAGAATTGGGAGGCTCAGGCATTTGCATAATGAATTCCCATGCTTGATGCAAACTTCCTGCACGTCCCAGTAGATCAACCATACATGCATAATGCTCCAATTTTGGTTTCAATGAGTAGTCTCTCTCCATGCTTTCAAAAATATCCTGCCCCTTCTCTACTAGCCCTCCGTGTGCACAAGCCGAGAGAGCGCTCAGAAAGGTAACGAAGTTCGGCTGAATCTGGTGTTTCTCTTGCATAATGCAAAAAAGCTCTAGTGCTTCATTTGGATATCCATTTTTTCCATATCCATCTATCATAGACGTCCATGAGAAGACATTTCTCTCCGGCATTTGGTCGAAAACTCGACGAGCGTCCTCCGTTCTTCCACATTTGGAGTGCATGTCTATAAGAGCACTTCCCATTCTGATATCTGTGAAGAATTTAGTCTTCATAAGTTGACATTGAATTTGTTGGCCTGCTTCAAATGCTGCCAACACCGAACAAGCACCGATCACACTCGAAAACGTCGAAATATTCGGTGAAAAACACAAACGTTGCATGTCAATGTAAACCTCGAGCGATTTCTTGGCATGTTCAAGCGTTTTACTATAACCTTCAATCATTGCATTGAATACAACTATATCCTTTTCAACAGTCTTCATAAAAATCTCTTCAGCATCTTGAACCAACCCCTGATTCATATATCCCGAAATCATCGATGTCGAACATATCACATTATTTTGCAACATCATATCAAACACAATCCTAGCAAAATAAACGTCGCCATTTTTAACGTACGAGTCAATAAGCGCAGTGTAAAGCACATCATCTGGTGATACATCCGACTTCAATATCTGGGCATGAACCACCCTTCCTAAACAACGCAGAACAGAGTCATTACGTGCACAAGTAGACGCTTTTAAAATCATTGAAAATGTATACCCATCGAGCCTTTCACCGGAAATTATGAGCTCACGAACCAAAGAAAACGATTCAGCAACTTTTCCCACCTTTATATACCCACTTATCATATAATTGTATGCGGAAAGTGTCTTTTGAGGCAATTCGTCGAACACCTGGCGTGCATACTTCAATGAGTTACATTTCAGGTGGAGTATGAGTAGTTTAATGGAGATACTTGTATTGGGTATGAACCCGGATTTGAGAATATGGGAATGGAGCTTCTGACCGGGAGAAGGGTCGTCGGAATTGATGTAATGTTGCAGGGCTGATGCTAAAATGGTGGATGTTTGGTTCGAAGTTTGGGTTGCGGCGGCGGAGGGAAGAGAATCGCTGAGTGATGAGAAAATCCGGCGCGTAATAGGTTGAAATCTGCCATTTTTCATCTTCTCATGGCAGCCGATTGAATTATTTGGTTATGGTCTTGGATTTGCCGAGGAAATTCGGGATGGCTAATCTAAGAGGAACTCGGTTTATATGATATGTTATAATAAAAAGGATAAAAGGCTAAATTATCACTAAAAAAAAACCCTAACCTTTTAATACTTTCAAAATTATAATATAATTTAACACTTCATAATATGTGTAAGGTAAGTGTCGGAGCCTAGGGCCACTGTAACGTTTCTATACCCTGTAAATAAGGTTTGTCTGCTAGGGAGAGGTTTCTATATATTTATAAAACATGTTTTGTAGCATAACAACGACTTTGCTATGAGCTTCCCCAAAAGGGCTCACTTATAAACCCATAATCATTCCTAAATCAGCCGATGTGGGACTTTCATCATCCAACATCTCCCCTCGAACAAAGTACGTCTCCCCTTAATCGAGACTCGACTTTTTTTTCTTTTTGGAGTCTTAGTCATTTTTTACTATGCCTTAGAGGAGACTCGACTCTTTTTCTTCTAGAGTTCTTTGTTCGACATTTGAGAATTTACCAATCTATTGGCATGACTAAGTTTAGCGCATGACTCTAATACCATGTTAGACGAAGACGACTCTCCACAATAGAAAATATTGGAGAAAGGTTTATATTAATAACTTCAAATAGGTACACCAACAACATACAAAGAAACTACTGAGTTTTCACTAATAGTATATATATGGTTTAGTTTATCTTTAATATAACCATCTACTATATATAACTATCTATTACATATGTCTACCAGCTTCTTACCCTAAATAGGCAGTAGTCTATTCTCCAACTGATGTGAAAGATGACACACAACTGGATATTCCGCTTTGATACCATTTGTGACCGTTTAAGCTCACCGCTAGCAAATATTATCTGTTTTAGCTCGTTACTTATCGTCGTCAGTCTCACAATTTTAAAATGACTTTGTTATAAAATAATGTTTATTTATCTCTTCGAGATCTCACAAAATATATATGTATATATGTATACAATTGGAACGAGTGGGGTGGGGATGCGTCCCCATTTAGTTAACACGAAATAATATTTTTCCGCTTTCTTCCCATTCTTAATTGAAACGGGAATTTTAAGCTCGAATCAAAATAGATTACAATGGACCACGTTTTTACTCGTCAAATTAGGCTCAACATATTAGATGACATCTCTAGTAATAAGCATAGCATCATATGCACATAAATATACCATTGGTATACATATAACTAAGGATGCCTTATTGAAACTATATGAGTGGGACGTTTGTAAAGGACAGTGGATAGCAAAGCTTCCAACAACAACCCACATCCTAATGGTGCCGCGGGTCAGGTCCTCCGGGGCTAAGCCGGGCGGGCTTGTAAGCAAAGTTCTTAGCGTATTCATTCGCTAGTCGAGCTATTTCGATCACAATTCGGGTCATTTCTGGGTTTAGCTTCGTCGGGGTTGAAGAAAATGAAACAAGTACGAGGATAATCACCACATAGAACCAAAGATTAGCCATGTGTTTTCTGTTGTCTGCAAATTTTGGTTTGGAAATGGTGAAAGTTTTGGGCTTTGTCTTATGGGTTTGGATTCGTTGTATATATATACTTAAAAGCAACTCGCTTTTTGTAAGATCGTACGTCGGTTAGAAAGGGAAACGAAACATTGTTTACAATGGTTCGGAAACCTCTACCTAGCAAATGCGTTTTAAAAACTTTGAAGGTAAGCACGAAAGAGAAAACTCAAAAACAACAATATCTACAGGCGTTGGGCTTAGGTTGTTACAAATGGTATCAAAGCCGGACACCGAGATGTGTCAACGAGGATGCTGGGCCTTGAAGGAGTAGACAATATTTGCAAGAGGTGGGTTTGAGTTGCTACACTTTTAATAGACAAGGAATGATTATATTTTATATAAAATATAACCAAGCCGGGTGTAAGATGCATTTTAAAAATATTGAGGGGAAGTTCGAGAGGTAAAGCCCAAACACGACAATATCTAGTCGTGGTGGGCTTGAGTTGTTACAAATTGTATTAGAGTCACACATCGGGTGTTGTACTAGGGAGGACGTTGGTCCCAAAAGAGGTAAGAGAAAGCCCAAAGAAGACAATATCTACTGGCGGTGAGCATGAGCAGTTACAAATTGCATCAAAGCCAGACACCAGGTGTTGTGCTAGCGAAGATTCTAGGTCCCGAAGGGGGTAAGGGAAAGGTGAGAGAGGACAATATCTGCTAATGGTGGGCTTGAGTTGTTACAAATTGTATTAGATCCAAACACCGAGCGTTGTGCCAGCTAAGATGATGGGTTCCGAAGGGGGTAAAGGAAAGCCTAAATATGACAATATCGGCTAGCGGTAGGCTTGGGTTTGAGTTGTTACAAATTGTACCAGAGACAGACACCGAACGTTTTGCCAACAAGGACGCTAGATTTCGAAGGGGTGAACAATATTCGATAGCGGTGGACTTGAACAATTACACTGTTAATTGTATGTCTTAATTTAATGGACAAGAAAAGAAAAACATGAATAGATTAAGATTAGATAAAATATTAAAGGTTGAATTAAGAGTAAAGCACGTTTTAGTTTGGTAGTAAAGTTGGAAAGAATTGTACTTTAGTTTCAAGTGTAAATTTGAGTCATGATAAGATGTTGCCTTTTTGTGAAGATAAATGTGAGATAAATGAATATCGTGGCGGCGGCGGCGGCGGCTGTCCTTTGTGAAGGCGGCGGAATGTCCTTGGGAAAGTGCTGAATTGCATGAATGGTGGTTTAGTTGGCTCATTAAACTTAGAACTTGAAATAGCTAATGCACTATCCGAACTTGGAACGAGCAAAACTCGAACTCGAACTTGAAGCAAACAAAATTCAACGAAACATTCTTTATAAGTGTGTGGAAACCTCTCCCCAATAGAGGTATGTTAGACGAACACGACTCTCCACAATGGTATAATATTGTCGCATAAACTCTCATGGGTTTGCTTAGGCTTCTTCAAAAGATCTCATACCAATGGAGAGAGTATTCATTGATTATAAACCCATGATCATTTCCTAAATTAGCCGATGTGGGACTTTCATCATCCAACACCTCCCCTCGAACAAAGTGCACCTCCCCTTAATCGAGGCTCGATTTATTTGGAGTCTTAGTCATTTTTTACTGCCTTCGAGGAGGCTTGACTCATTTTCTTTTGGAGTCCTTTGTTCGATATTTGAGGATTTACCAATCTATTGGCACGACTAAGTTTAGGGCATGACTCTTATACAAAGTTAGACGAACACGACTCTCCACAATGGTATGATATTGTCCACTTTGAGCATAACCTCTCATGACTTTTTTAGGTTTCCCAAAAGGCCTCATAACAATGGAGAGAGTATTCTTTGTTTATAAACTCAGGATCATTCTCTAAATTAGTCGATGTGAGACTTCCATCATCCAACACCTTTTTAAGACCGTAAGACCGATAGTGGTGAGTTTATGTTGTTACAAATGATATCAAAGTCAGACACTAGAAGATGTGCAAGCAAGGATGCTAGCCCCCTTGTGAGATCTCACATCGAGATCACAAGGGTGTGGAAACATCTCCCGAGTAGATGCATTTTAAAACCATGAGACTAACGGTGATACGTAACGGGTCAAAACGGATAGTAGAAAATATATGAACAAATCAAAATTACGTCGAATGAGAATAATCGATGAATATTATAGTTAAAAAATGTTGTTTTTAATTTTTTATTGAATCTAATAATAATGAATAATGAAGGTGAGAAGCAGGCCAATAATGGAGGTCATTTGTTTGTGTTCTGATTAATGCAGAGACTGTTGGACACTGATAGTTAATACCATCTTTATTCAATTCAACTCCAACAAAAAAAAACCCCAAATCTTCATTACAATTGCCATTTTTGGAACAATCCGCTAAGCCACAGAGATTCAGAATGGGTTCTCAAAACCCTTCCCCTTAATGATGTCGATCATGAGATTTCGTCTGAGCTTGACCGGAGACACCGTTCAAGCTCCAACCATCGAGCAGCTTGGCTGTGAGCGACCCACTAAAGTGATTGTGATGTCCCATGTAGGTTGGGAAGGAGAACAAAACACTTTTTGTAAGGGTGTGGAAACCTTCCTCTAGCACACTCGTTCGTTTTAAAGCCCTGAGAGGAAGCTCAACAGGGAAAGCCCAAAGATGACAATAACTGCTATGGTGGATCGGGGTCGTTACACCCATATTGGGTTATAAATTTATTTGGATCGAGTTGAATTCCAATAAATAACGAATTTCTAATTTAAGGAATGATTCAATAGAATCCTCAAATGTCCGAACAAACAAATTCCTAACATGGTATCATAGTCATGCGTAAGTCACCTTCCCTAATTTAGGGAATGAACAAACACATTTCTAACATGGTATCAGAGTCATGCCCTAATCTGTAAAATAGACTGGGTTCATTATTTAATAAGAGTCATAATTGGTGAATTTTTATTTTAAATTATTTTAATTCACCAAAAAATAATATAAAAATTTTCAAAAAGTTTATTAATTTGATGAAAATAAAAACAAACATTTATTGAAAAAAAAATGTGCTATAAAATAAAAATTACAAGTCACTTTCTAAAGCTTTTTATTTATATATAATTTTTAAAAAAATAAAGTTTGAGTAATAGCAAATAATGGAATATATTTCCATATTTAGATATAATTATACCAATTGCTGTGAAGAACAGGGAAAAAATAGGTAGAAAATAATAAGAAAATAATTTTCCAATATAATTTCTTTTATAAGGCTAATGACTAATAATGAAGTTTTTAATTGAATTAAAAAGGCATGTCTATATTTTGTTAATTCTAAATATATTAATTTTCCCATTTAAAAATAAACTTTTAAAAAATAAGAGACAAATTCCATAAAATATAGTAAAAAAAATCACGACGTTTAAGCTATTAATATTTTTTTTTTCGGTCTCCATAATTTTAATGAGTTGACTAATGAAGGGTATTCATTAGGTCGAGTCAGATATCTTCTATATCCTACTAAATTGGTCGAGTCAGGTATTCACTCACTCAACTATAAAATATTGGATCAGCCCAACCCGTAGGTTTTTATTTACTTGAACCCAACCTATCGTAAATAAATTGATAACCCAACCCAAATTGTACGTGTTAGGCTAGGTTGGTCGAGTTATTCAAGTTATCGGGTGTAATCAAACTTGTCACGGCCCAGTTGTATTAAATCTCTGAATCTAATAAAATCTTTTAATTTGCAGTAAATTTAAGAAATTCGGTTGAGAATTAATATAGAATTTTGATTTTCTATGATTCTCTATAACAAAAAAAAAAAAACCATAAAATAATCCAAATTTAGACTGCAAACAGCTGTGGTTTCATAACATGAATTTAATTTTGTTATGAAAACTCAAAGATTATGATTTAATCAAACTTTTTTAAGTAAAATATTAAAATCTTGTCTTTATTGAAATTGTATCATATCATTAAAAATTAATTTTAATTTTAGTGTCCGTCTAAGCTTAAAAGTTTTAAAACGTTTTAAAACGTGTCTACTAAGGACAAGTTTTTACACGAATGTAACACTTGTAACAGCTCAAGCTCACGGCCCGTGGATATTGTCTTCTTTGGACTTTCCCCTTAAGATTTTAAAACTCGTCGATTGAGGAAACTTGTTAACTAGTAAGTTGGATTCTCTCCTTTAACGGGATAGGACTATGTTGCAGGTCTTGACGTTGGTGGATTAAAAAAGACATCCTTTGTGAGATCTTATATCGATTGGAGAGGGGAATGAGACATTCCTTATAAGGGTGTAGAAACCTCTCCCCAATAGACGCATTTGAAAATTGTGAGATTGATGACGATATGTAACGGGTCAAAACAGGCAATATCTACTACCGATTGGCTTGGGCTATTACATATAGTATCAGAGCAAGGGACTGGTGTCAGCAATAACGTTGGGCCTCCAAGGGAGGGGAGGTGGATTGTGAGATCTCACATCAGTTGAAGAGAGGCGAAACATTCCTTACAAGGGTGTAGAATTGGTACGCTAGGAAGAACGTTGGGCCTCTAAAAGAGGTAGATTGTGAGAACTCACGTTGGTTGGAGGGGGCGAATAATTTCTTATAAGAATGTGAAAACATCTCCCTAGTAGACGCTCGTTGGGCGCCTCCAAGGGGGTGGATTGTGAGATCCCACATCAGTTGGAGAAGGGCGAACACTACTTATAAGGGTGTGGAAACCTCTCCTTAGTAGACGCTCGTTGGGCCTCTAATGAGGTGGATTGTGAGATCTCACATCAGTTTGAGAAGGGCGAAACATTCCTTATAAGGTTATAGAAACCTCTCCTCAGTAAACGCGTTTTAAAATCATGAGACTAATGACAATACATAACGAATCAAAGCAGACCATATCTACTAGTAGTGGACTTGAACTGTTACATTCTCGTTGCTACATAACCCGTCTTTATAAACGTTCAAAAAACACAATCTTAAAACTTTCGAGACGAAGATTTGAATCGGGTCAACAAAAAAAAAGAACATAGGTTTGGTTTTGGTTGAGTTTGTGATTGCGTTGATGATTAGATAAGATTGCATGAGTTGTGGGAAGGCCATGTGAAGGCATTTTGTTGCTAATTGGTAAGCCCCACCTACTCACACCTAAAGAATCTGACATTGATTTTTATAGAAAGATTTGGTGTTAGAGAAAGGGTATGAAGCTTTGAATTTCTTCCAATCTCTTTCTTCTTTGGAAGGATTTCAACTTGTAGATTGGTTGCCTTATGAAGTTTGCTTCCTTTACTCGTCCACCGCTAGTATATACTCACACCTTTAAAATGCGTCTATGATCGAGACCAATCACTAGTAGATATTGTTCGTTTTGACCCATTACGTATCGTCGTCAGTCTCACGATTTTAAAACACATTTGCTAAGGAGAAGTTTCCACACCCTTGTAAGAAATGTTTCGTTTCAGATCTCACGATATCTGACATGAGCACATCAAATATACAAATAGTCGATGACTCTTCATTACTTAGAATAAGAGATCTTATTTGATATAGAACCAGAACAAGGGTAGATTGAGTTGTTTGTCATTAAGATACCAATTAGAAGAGCATGTTTAGCTCTTATTAGGGGTCGAGAATTACCAACCCTAGAGGTACCACTATAACAACAATATTCCAACCTGAGACCGATCCATACCTCCCACAACTTTCCCAACTCAGAAATTTCATTTTTGACTCTCTCGTCACGTTCTATCCAATCAAGAAAGTTCTCGGGATGCACTCGATAATGAAATTTTGAACGTGAGGACGACTATAATCAATAAGTATGTCAGATCAACATCTGGATTAAAACCCGTTGCCAAAACAACAAAGTCTTGCATATTTGCTCGAGATTTACTAGACCAAATGCTTGAATCTATCCCACCGTCGAGTTAGAATTTTTTTAAAAAAATAAAAAATGGTAGAAATTTTGAGAATAAATTGAATTTTAATAGTTTTTGGTTATTATTATTATTATTATTATTAAAAAATATTATTTATATGAATTGTTTTATTTGTCAAATTGTGGATGGAACACAGACAAAATGTGTTAAAAATATGTATTTTTGTCGGTTATTTAAGAATGTTTTTGTTTGTTATTGTTTTTTAATTAATTAAATTATAATTTAAAGGAGAACTATATTTTAATTATTATAAAATTAATTTAATTTGTAATAATATGAATTTATGTTAAGAATATTTTATTTGTCTATATATGAAACAACCATTACTGACTCTCTCAATTTTTGAGCTGGCCAAGCTACCTGCTCATAACTTCCTTATACTTTTTCTCAAAAAAACAAAATACTTCCATATATAAAAACATTTTTTATTTTTCAAATTTAATATTTTATTGCAAAAATTATGAGTTTAAATATAATAATTAATTTGAAAAATCAGTTCTATCCATGCCGGAATGTGGGGATAGAGAATTCCCGCCTCTTATTTCAATTTTCATTCTTGCAAAATTCGAGAATTTTCTATAAAAATGTATTTATTTTAAAAAATTAACGGATAAATTTTGTATTCCATTATGGTAATATAATATTGAACATAATTTTTAAAAAATTTAGGGTATAGTTGGGGGTAGGTAGGGACGATGAATATTATCCACATCCCTAGCTCTATTGAGCTAAGAGCAAAAATATTTCCCAACACTTGCTCCATTTAGGGCTGGAGCACTCGAGTTAAATGGACATTTCGACTTTTGATGTTTTGAAAAAAAAAATCGACAGATTGAATAGAATTTCGATCATTTTAACCTATTGAACTATTGTGAAATCCCACGATGAAACGTTGCGTCGAAATATCTTCGTAGTAGACGCGTTTTAAAAATCTTGAGATGGAGCTTTAAAGGGGAAAACTCAAAGAGGACAATATTTGTTAGCTAAGCCTCGAAGGAGGTGGACATGAGGTGGTGTGCCAACAAGGATGTTGGCCCTAAAAGAGATGGATGGGTGGGTCCCACATAGATTGGAGAAAGGAACAAATGTCAGTGAGGATGCTGGGCGCTGAAGGGGTGGATTGTGAGATCTCACTTAGGAATGGATTGGTGGGCCCCACATAGATTGGAGAAGGGAACCAACGTCAGTGAGGACGTTAAGCCCCCAAATGGGTGAATTGTGAGTTCTCACCTCATGGATTGGTGGGTCCCACATAGATTGGAGAAGAGAACGAATGTCAGTAAGGACGCTGGGCCTGAAGCGGTGAATTGTGACACATCAATTAGGGATGGATTGGTGGGTCCCACATAGATTGGAGAAGGGAACAAATGTTAGTGAGGAGGTTGGGTCGTGAAGGAGTGAATTGTGACACATCAGTTAGGGATGAATTGGTGGGTCCCACATAAATTGGAGAGACGAACAAACGTCAGTGAGGACGTTGGGCCTGAAGGGGTGAATTGTGACAAATCAGTTAGGGATGGATTGGTGGGTCCCACGTAAATTGGAGAAGGGAACGAATGTTAGTGAGGATGCTGGGCCCGGAAGGAGGTGAATTGTGACACATTCGTTAGGGATAAATTGGTGGGTCCCACATAGATTGGAGAAGGGAATGAATGTCGGTGAGGACGCTTGGCCCTGAAGGGGTGAATTGTGAGACATCAGTTAGGGATAAATTGGTAGGTCCCACATAGATTGGAGAAGGGAAGACGGTGAGTCCTGAATGAGTGAATTGTGACACATTAGTAAGGGATGGATTAGTGGGTCCCACATAGATTGGGGAAGAGAACGAATGTCAATGAAGATACTAGGCCTTGAAGGGGGTGAATTGTGACACATTAGTTAGGGATGGATTGGTGGGTCCCACATAGATTGGAGAAGGGAACGAATGTCCGTGAGGACACTGGACCTGAAGGGAGTGAACGGTGAGATCTCGTATAAGTTGGGGAGGAAGACCGTGGGCCCTAAAAGGAAGGGATGAATTGTGAGATCTCGAGGAACAGAAGTAAGTCCAAAGAAGACAATATTTGTGAAATGAGTTAGTTGAAGGGGAAGAGCAATGAAAATAGTGTAATGGGCAGGTAATAGATGAACATATTTATATGGCAAAAGGGGACCAAGAGACCTATTCCTTGACTATTCCATGCAGAAAACAGGCATTGAAACAGTACAAAAAGCTGTCCATAATAAAAATGGCAAAGATTTTCTCAGATTCGAACCCCCTCACTCGCCAAGAAACTGATGCCTCCTCTTCCCCCTCCTCCTCCTCCGCCCCCTCCTCCGCCTCCTAATTCCCTTTCCTTTTAAACTTTTCTTTATATAAACCCCATACACCACTAAGTTCCCGACCACCAAAACATACAAACACCCCTGAGATGAAGAAAACTCCGGCCAAACGACAGCGTACTCCCCGGAGAGGACCAGGCGTGGCTGAGCTCGAGAAGATTCTCAAGGAGCAACAAGCCCAAGACTCCAACACCCAATTCCCACCCATGTCCCCGCCGCCACCGCCGCCGCCACCTCCCCCGCCGTCACATCAATTCCTATCTCCATCACCACCGCTACCCTTAACCCCAATTCCATTCCTACCACCCCGTGAGTTCCCTTCTCGGCCAAATCTCTCGCCGTTCACTACTCTCCGTCCCCGCCCTCCGCCACCAAAATCCGACACCCAAATGAATATTCCGCCGCAGTTTTTACCCAATTTCCAATTCTCACCTCCATCACTCAATCGCCAATTTTACAACAACCCAATGGTAAGACAATATTAAACTCCAAACCCTTTTAATTTTTTCTTCAAAAAATTAGTGTAAATATATTAAAATTTTTCAGGAAAATTTCACTCCTGCCTCCGCCTCATCCTCATCCTGTCCGCCGGCAACGCCACCGCCGCCCAATTGCTTTAATCAAATAGAGCAACCTTCAAGCCAAAAATCTCCTGATTTAAACCACCCATGGACGACGCCGGAGGAACAAGAACAGGCAATTTCTTCTCCGTTCATATATATATGTGCATGCAAAATTGAATAATAATATTAAAAATTCATAATCTTGACAGATTGTAAGTGGGAAAAGGACGAGACCCTTTCTTGATGAAGCCCATTGGGATCCAAATCTGTTCAATATTGCAAAGAAAAAGGGTTGTTCGTCGTCGTCATCGTCGTCGTCGTCCGAAATGAATCGCTCTGCAATGTTTTTGGATTCAAATTTGAGGTTCCATTAAATTTTTTTTTTTTTTTTTTTTTTTAATGTGTTCTTGTTGTTCATAATTTTTTAGTTTTTGAAATGTTTTAAATGAAATGAATTTCAGTGGAAGCTATCAATTGGGTGAAGATAGCAGCAGTTTATTGGCATTGAGAAGTTCATCAACTCCGAATCAATTTGCACCATTTCATTTCCAAGTAAGAATGATCCGACCATGTTCATGTTTTTTTGTTTAAGAAAAATGATAATGTTCATGTTTTTGTTCATGTTTTTTTTGAAGGAAACTATGGAGGCTTCAATGCATAGAGATGGAGGAAGTGCATCAAATTACAACAAAATTACATTTGACACCTCCAATGGATCGAAGATGAAGTCAAAGTCAAAGGGCAAAGAAGTAAATGTGATTGGTTCTCGAGCTGAGCCCAAACCTGAACCTGAAAATGAGGACGAAAGAGATGATATCGACCTGGATTTGAAGCTCTAGTCGTCACGTTTTTCGTGAAAAAAAAATATGCACACATAGCAAGTTGTTCTAGTAGTAACTGCGATTGGCTCCCAAGGTAAATCCAAAACCTGAACCCGAAAATGCGGACGAATGAGCTGACATCTACCTTGATTTGAAGCTCTACTCGTCACGTTTTTTGTAACGAAAAAGTATGCACACATAGAAAGTTGTTCTTGTAGTAATTGTGATTGGCTCCCAAGGTAAATCCAAAACCTGAACCCGAAATTGAGGATGCATGAGTTGACATCGGCCCTGATTTTAAGCTCTAGTTGTCAAGCTTTTTGTAACGAAGAATATGCACAGATAGAAAGTTGTTCAGTACTCAATTTCCGTTTTACTTTTAGCTTTGGAGAACTCCATTCAAAGAATTGTTCCGTATTACTTTAAGTAAGTAGGTAAGTCCGGATAATATTTTAAATTAAAATTACATTACCGACATTAAATTAAAAGATCCGTTACAATTTTTAAAGTCAATGGTTCAATCTTTTCTTTATAAATATATATATATATATATATATATATATATATATATATANTATATATATATATATATATATATATATATATATATATATATATATATATATATATATATATATAAATAAAGAGAAAAAGAAAATTCACATAAATTAAAATTTGAATTAAATTACTACTAATAATTCTACCAAAAATATAAATTTGAAACTATTTTAAAAATATTTATTTTTGTAAAAGTAATTTAAAAAAAAGATATTTACGAATATAATTTTTTTAAAAATCATTTATGATCCTCTTTAATAATTAATTTGCACAATCAACAATTCAATTCGATGTAATTATTCCAATATCTTTTATTTAATTATTTTTATTTTGTAATTATTGAATAACTAATTAAACTAAAATTATCTTACAATATAATATTATCCATTGATTTATGTTATAATTTTTACTATATATTTACATTTTTAACTAATAATTTTGTAAAATTTTATTAGGGTTAAAAATTAATTTTAATTCTCTAATTTTCTTGAAACTAACAAATTCTCTAATTTTAGCCTATCATGTACGGACAAATGAGGACAGTTTAAAAATTAATATATATATATATATATATATATATATATATATATATATATATATATATTTCACTCTATTAACAAAAATAAAAAATAAATTAGTTAATTTTGAGACTCTAATTAATATTTAAATTAGATTTATTTTTTAAACATTAAAAACTTATTCTAATATTAAAATTTGAATTTTTAATTTGAATTTATAAAATTATACGAGTAGACATTATATTTGCTTTTGAAATATATGGTTTTTTTTAGGACTTTTTACAATTATTTATTAAATATTATATTGAAAAATAAAAAATTTTAAAATATCTATTTTTTTTAAAATAATAAACATAGTAGGAAACTCCCCACAAATTCTTGGAGAAAAATCTCCACCTTAATTCCACAAAAATTTTGGGGAGATGGAGGATGCCACCTTAATGCAGAAGCCATTTATAAATTACAAGCTGAAACAGGTGAAATCAAGGAACTACTTCGACCGAGAATTGGGAGTTCCTATCGTAATGCATGATTACTTAACAGGTAGATTCATTNTAGAAGCCTTTGCGCAATTCGCTTCTGATCTCGATAAAGCTACTCAGAATCAATTGGCAAGAGGTCAACGATTACGTGAGTTGCTCAAACAATCCCAATCAGCCCCTCTCACGGTAGACGAACAGATAATGACTATTTATACCGGAACGAATGGTTATCTTGATTCATTAGAAATTGAACAAGTAAGAAAATTTCTCGTTGAGTTACGTACTTACGTAAAAACGAATAAACCTCAGTTTCAAGAAATAATATCTTCCATCAAGACATTCACCCCTAAAGTGGAAGCCCTTTTGAAAGAAGCTATTCAAGAACCAATGGAACGTTTTCTACTTCAAAACCAAGTATAAAAGAAAGATTCTTCTGTACCGTCCCTTGAACATCTCTAGTATTAAAGACTCAATTAGTAAAATTTATTTATTTATTATTAGGTTAAATTAGAATTGTATCAAAATTCTTATAATGTTAAAAATTAAAATTTCATTCGAATTTATAAAAACTACAATAGAGAATATTCTAGAAACTAAATTCTAATTTTCTTAAAACTATAGGGACCAATTTGCAATTTAATCAAAATTTGTTTTAAAATTTTTGATGACTACTCTTAGAAGACTTCAAATCTGCCAAAATATTGGTGGCTGTTGACATTGCCATCCTCTTTTAGTAAGTGTAGAAGATAAATACAGGATCAGTGAGGCATATGAGTGAGCTGCCTGAACTGGTAAAAATGGGGAGCAGCCTCGGTTAACCATCCCGGATCAATGGTGATGATATTACGCATATATTGTCGGTCAGTCGACACAAGCGAATGATATATCACCCACTTTGGATTAACTCTGCAACACAACCAACACGAGTTCTTCGATCAATAATATATACCCCTCAAGCCTAACAGCCTACGCTTAGACTTTGTTCAAACTAACCTGAATAACACTGAAGAGGGATGAATATAAACTTCTTGAGAACCTCTGATACTCTTGTACATCCCATTGTGACTGTATGCCTACACACCACCAAATTTATCAGCTTTTATATTGATGAACACAAACAATCGGAGAGAGAAAATTCAAGAGAAAGATTGACTAAAGGTTTATATTGATAACTTCATGTATGTACAGAGAAAATACAAAGAATGCAAAGAGTACATCTTTCCGGTATATACAAAGAGAAATACAGAGAATGCAGAAAATACATGTCACGCCCCAGATTCACCGCTAGTAGATATTGTCCTCTTTGGGCTTTCCCTTTCGGGCTTCCCTTCAAGGCTTTAAAACGCGGCTGCTTGGGGAAGGTTTCCACACTCTTATAAATGGTGGTTTGTTCTCCTCCCCAACCAATGTGGGACATCACAATACATCTTTCGGGTATGTGCAGGAAAGTACATCAAATATATCTTTCGGGTATGTACAGGAAAGTACATCTTTCAAGTATGTACAAAGAGACTACAGAGAAGGCAGAAAATACATCTTTCGAGTATGTGCAGAGAAACTACAGAGAATGCTCAGGTATGTGCAGAAAAAATACATAGAAGGCAGAAAGTACAACTTTCAGGTATGTACAGAGAGCATCTTTCGGAGCACGGCCGAAGAAGTATATATATGGTTTCAGTTTAGTATATATAGTTTTACTAGATATAACCACCTAGTATATATCACTATCTACCACATATATATATATAGTTTATTTAATTGTACATATATATATATAGTTTTACTAATTATAACAATTAAATAAACTATAAATAAGTTGCCGGCTCCATAACCCAACATGAAAGTAGCAAATTAGAACGGGAAATTGCTAACCTCTAATTGACACGCATTGGCGAAAAATCCAGCAGTAACTGCCTTGCGTATAACCTGTTGGAAGGAAAAAAGGGTATATTTCAAACAGAAATTAGGAGTTCTGATGGAATTTTAAGTACAAAAGACAGGATTGGGGAGCAACATGCTCAACAGATGAGCTTGAGCTAATACCTTTCAAAATGAACAAATCAATATAAAGGGGATGATAAATGTAGGCCAAAGATTTACCGTAGTATCTCTTTCACATGATTTCAAGACGATGCCTAATCTCTGTGCTATTCTTCTCAGTTGTTCTCTAACTTCCATTACTTTTTTCTGCATACAAATTGAAGTTTATAACTACTATGACAAATATTTGTGGCAATACGTACGTGTCGGACTATAGATCTCACGCTCCCTCTATTTTGGGTTGGGGATAGTCGGGGAATACACTGCACATCGAAGACGATGAAATGCAAAAGGAAATATTTTGTATGCTTACACGTATGAATTTAAATGCATACCATAGCTTGGTAATTGATAAAATTCTTGTGACACCACTGTGAAGATTTATTAGACTGAAGAAATCCTTTGTACACATTAAGAAAGGTCACATGATCGCCCTGCATACATCAAGATAATTAAACACGACATCGACTCACTTTTCAAGCTAGGACGGTCTATGAAATGCTAATCTAGCTGACATGAATTGATGAATACATCATGATCAGGGTAGACTTAGACAAGTACCTCAGCTGCAGCAAATTGCAACCTTGCTTCATCAAGTTCCTTCTGTGCTCCCCTACTAGAAGCCCAAATAGACTGCCAAATGACATTTTAATTGTAAAACAACGCTATGCCATAAGAACATCACATAAAACAGAAAAATAGTAATGCAAACAATAAATGGTAAGCAAGAGAAAAATCTGAACCCGACGAATTCGTGTTGTCTCCTTAAAACAATTTTACGATTCTACTCTCTCTAGTGCCCGAGTTTAATGAGTGATTCTGTCCCAAGATAGATCAGATTATCTTCTTAGGGATTCAACACTTCATTCCACATGTTCGAGTGAACATTACTTTATAGACCAAACCAAACTTCAACGAAAAGTTTTATGTGAGAAAAGGCATCTTTCCATTCGAATAGCCATGACTCTTCTACATATTGGCTATCACTTTGATGAAGGATCGCAACCCATGGTTATGAAAGGATGCAACTCACGGAAGAGTCGCAAACCATTTATTCCAACAAACATAAAATATCAAGCAGAACCAGAATCAATCACTGATTATGTGGTTACATTTTATATTAGGTGAGCTTCAAGAAATGATAAATTTTGAGGCCCTTAACAGCTAAACACCTTTATTGCCTAATTTCTCGGCATGAGCTTGAAGATCATTTTTGGGGCATGCTAAGATATAAGGACTTGCCTGGATTGACAGAACAGCAGCAATTGTAATGATCTCCTCCGAGCACCCAAGGTCACCAGAAGCTAAGATCATTTTTGAGATCATTGGCTCCTGAAATTTGTTTTGAAATGGGAACATATATTAAATAATATAGTATACCCGTGCTATCACATTTAATAATTTCATCCCTCTTAATGAAAATGGTTTTCTTAGCAATATCAACAGATAGATAGATAAATAGATAAATAGATACATACAAACATACTTTAACGAACTTTAATGAACACATGAGCAGACAAAAGAACCATAAAAAATACGTAATAGATTGCCATTAATGATTGAAAATTTGAGCTATATTATTAATGTACATGACTGCAAGCAACGTACAAGTGGAATTTCAGCAACTTGAAACCCAACTGGCGAAGTAAGCTTTGCATCATCATCCAAGACTCCAAGTGAATAAAGAACTTCTAATGACCGAATCATTACTTCAGGAGATGGAGGTGATGGCCAATCAAAGCCTAGAATATTATCAATTCCCAAGGCTTTCAACTGTAATAATAATTCAAGATTAGCATCTTAACAGAGCAGAAAAACAATATTTAAGTAGAACTAAGTGGAAAAAAATCTCTGCATTTGTATGAGCTTTATGTACAGTAACATCAGGTATAAACAGAGCATGTTCGCAATTAGTACATTGTAACCAAACAAAAATAATGTGAACTATCCACACTACCTTGAACTAATAACAAGATTAGTTAGTTAACTACAACAGAAAACCGAACAGATCGTGAAAATGAGATAATAACTAACTGATGGATGGAAATCTTATAGGAAAAATGACATTATTGAGATTAGAGCCTGAAATGCACAAATATAAGATGATGGATGGAGAACTTTTTGGCAAGGATGCAAACATGTTGTATTCTAGTTACTCACTTTCCAATTAGAGGTTTATTTAGCAACCATTAACAACATTCATATCATTTTATAATTTCTGATATTTATCATTTTTCTTGTGATGAATAGCTGCATATATATCTTCATCTTTTAGCAAGAAGAAACACCATATGTCGTTACAGCAATAGGTACAATAACAAAAACAATTACCTGAATGACACAGGTAACAAGATTTGATCTTTGCATTTCAGGAATACCCTCAGCAGGCATTTCATTGATGAAATACTCTTCTGTATACAGTCTGCATGAAGCCGGGAAAGTTGAATGAATAAGTTGTAACGACAAGACAAGTATGCGAAAGGAAGTACTATAATAATCTATTTCATGCATTGGGCATAAAAAACTTGATCAAAAGGATTACAACCATAATGTGTTCAACTCTGTCAGTAACAAATTTAAGTAAAGACGGGAAATTGAAAAAAAAAATAATGAAAGGCATAAAGATCAGTTGAAACAATTCAACGTGCCACTTTCTATTTGAACATTTTTAGAAGATAAGTAAATGTAAAGATGAAGACCTGTAACACTTCCCTGGCCGAATTCTTCCAGCCCGACCAGTCCTTTGTCTAGCTGAGGCCTTAGATATTGGTGTAATAATAAGGTTTTCAATATCTGATATCTAAAAAAAAGAAGAGGTAAGTTAACAATACATTTCTAGATCATCGTCACCTATATGATCCACAGCAAAGAAACTTCACAAATAAAATGGTTAAGATAGTCTTTACTATCCAAGTCTTCAACACACATGACACAAGTGTTAAAACACATAAAGAATATACAGCATTAGTAATGACCAAAATACTTTATCAGTCAATAGAAAAATGGATTGATTCCGGTTACAAAAAAAAAAAACAATCAAAGAAATGGTAGGAAGCTCAATATTTGCAGAAGATACAAACAGTGAATCTTTATACTCATTATTAAAAGAAAAATGAAATTACTGGATTGTAGAACCGCTGCTTGGAGAACCCACTGTCAACAACATAGACGATGCCCTACACAGAACAGAAGAATTAAGAGTGAAAGGAATGCCACTCAGTAGGAAAATCTTCTTATAAAACACAAATCTAACCTCTAGAGTTAATGAGGTCTCTGCTATATTTGTGGAAATCACTACTTTCCTCTTCCCCCTGGGTGTCGGTGAGAAGATGAGCTCCTACAGTATTTATGCAGAATGTGTATAGCCAAATAAAATGAGTACTCCAAATTGTCCGACTAAGGTACAAGATAACTTGTCACTAACCTGCTCTGCACGTGAAAGCCCAGAGTACAGAGGCAAGACGATCAATTCTGGAAAAGAAGCATGTAAATTAGTCCTGATGAACCAAAATCTGCAACATATGCATCAACTCGATGTGACGTTATGAGTAGTTTGGCAGAGCACAAAGTGTTTTCATGATTTATTTTTGGGCCAACAACCAAACAAAATAAGCAAACTATAAAAAATTAGTCTATGACTCTCTGGTACAAGCTTAGATTCTTGGGGTTCTAGGAAAAGAAATTCATAAGAAAGAAAATGCAAAGTTTTTATTTTTTCAAAATTAACAAAAAACAATTTGTAGGGATGATGAACCCTGACACAGAATCGATCGGGCCCATCCAATGCTTACAAGTACATATCAAACCTCTCACACTATTTCAAGTTCTAGATGTTGTATGATCAACAAGTGTCCATAACTTTAACTTAAATTTAAATAGAAGTTTGCATGAACAGACCTGACTTTTTTCTATCATTTCGGTCATTTTCTGTAAGCAATTGAACAGCAGTATCAATATCATCTTGGCCAGTGAGAAATACAAGTATATCACCTGGAGGTTCCTAAGGAACAAACATAAAATTTAACAAAAATATTGTTTAATGAGAAACATTACATTATGGTATGCTATGGTTGAGGAACAAAATTTCCAGCCTATCTGAAGAAGCTTCACAGAAAGGCCAATTTAGCTTCTTAAAAACCATATTTTACAAATCAGCCATAATAATGGTTTGAGGTAGTTACTGCAATTGCATGGTTCATATACTAGAACAGACGTTCTAAAAATATTAAACTCCACTCTCACCAGTCACCTCTCTCCGTTCAAAGTCGTTTCTTGAAAATCAATTCAGCTTTTGACTAAATTGTAGACAAATGAGTCCACGTGTACATTGTCTATATCTACTTGCTCGTGCAAAAACCTTTATATGCCTGCTTGAATAGGCCCTTCATGTGCTGAGCAAAGCACCAATTAATAGTAATGAAGTTTGATGGTTAAGTTGTAATCGTCCACTACTCTTTTGATACTACTTTTTGAACTTCATCTTCAAAATTAAATGCATCAAATTCAAAAATGTATGCATCAGCTATAAATGTACCAATTAGTTCTTGTACCACATGTAAATATGTAGCAACTGGCAAATCACTAATGATATACACAATCTAAGAGGTCACCTGTTCATGAATTGACAATACAGTTGAAACGGCAGACTGGACATAGTTTGAAACAGGCTCCTCAAGGTAAAAGATTTGTACATTAAACCCTCTTCCCTAAACGTCGAAAGATATAACATGCTTTGGTTAGAATTTCCATTTGATACGAACGTCAACAAATTCCTGACAACATAACATCAGAAAAAATAGAAAGGAGAACTTGCGTCTCCCAATTTCTAAAGTACAGAAAGATGGCCTGAGAGTATGAAATCTTTGCCAGTTCTTATACCTCGACTGATAGGATAGCAGGTTCCACCTTTGGTTCAAGCGCCTCACCTTCAAGTCCTCGACGTCTTTTGCTAATTTATAAAAAATAGAAGATATCCGAATCAATATTGGCTTCAAAGCCATCTCAGACTGGTAGTTCGAAAAAGAGCATAACACTAGGCCTTAGAAGGAAAAGGCCCAACTGAAACAACAATGAGCAGCTACGAGATTCAAATGTTGAAACAACTAAGTAAAACCTGGTTTGGAAGAAAGTTGACATCGTTTTAGCCTCAATTGTAGCAGAAGAGATAATCAATCGTAGATCTGGTCGCCGACGTTGGATCTGAATTTCAAGCAATCAGCCACATTAGAGAATGCATAAGCTGTCAAGTTATTGAAAGGACATACTTGGTCTGGATCAAGGATTTTTGTACCTTTTTCAAGAGACCAAGTAACATGTCAGTCGAGATAGACCTTTCATGTGCTTCATCCACCATTATTACACTAAAATTGTCAAATGAAAGTATATTAATTTTTTTATTAAAAATTGCAAGCATAGCACGATATGATACGAACTGCACCCAAAAAAATACAGATCAACAACAACCTCTCTTTTGTAAACTTAAAAAGTTCATGTGAATGACCAAGAGAAATATTTAACAGACATGGAAAAAAGACTATCCAATTGTAATTGGAAGCTAGAGAAACCAATAAAATAATATATTAGAAAAACGAGATATTAAAAAAACTATATTCAACAGTGAGACTATACTATAAAAGTTTCAACATTCAATACCTATACTTAGTCAAAAGTGGATCGTCCATCATCTCTCTGAGTAACACACCATCTGTCAGAAATTTCACCCTCGTCACATCCTGTGCTGCCAAAATAGAAAATTACATCTGCAAATATTTATTTTGCATTGAGAAGATAAGATTAGAGAGATTGAGCTGTAAAGAAGAAAAGGCCTCACTGGGTTTGTAAGATCTTCAAATCGAATTGTATAACCAACTTCTTCACCAAGCTTAACACCCATCTCTTCAGCCACCCTAGAAGCAACTGCCTGTGCAATTAAGAAAAAAAAAAGCTCAATGATCATCCGTTACATATATATATATATTGTATATGTATGTATAATGAAATCTTGATTACATTAAGATAGATGAGAAAACAAAAATGAGTTATATAAAAATACCTACTACAAAAAGGAGCTTGTACAGGAAACAACCAATAAATTACAAACAGAGGTTCAGTTGATGAGAATAAAAAACAAAGTGAACCACAAAAAAATTTAAAATCCGACCGCAAAAAAGGCATGGAACATAGCCATAGCCCAAGCCTAGGGATACGTTCACAAGAATGAAACTCAAAGGAATTGACGGGGGGCCGCACAAACGGTGGAGCATGTGGTTTAATTCAATGCAAAGCGAAGAACCTTACCAGGGCTTGACAATTCGTTTTGACCACTAGATGTCTTTCACGTCCAATTATAGCAATTTCTAATTGTTGGTACCAAAATCGAAGCAGTGGATTCAAAATATTCAAGTTATTAATGACCGGACGAAACAAAGAAATAACCCTCGCGTGCGAAATTAGCCCTCTAAAATTCTCACATGTCTCTCAAGTCAAATGTTCCAACAAATAACAAAAAAACAATTGCACGTCAAAGGTTCCCTCACTTGTCCCAAAAGTGTAGGTACAGCTCCAAACAAAAACTATCCTAATTCGAGTACACAAAATAACAACTCCGGTACTCCATAATACATGATCCATGTCCTTTTAAGCACATTTATATAAAACAAAAAACTGCAAACCCAAGAAAACAGTAGCACGTTCGAGTATAATTATAGTAGAAAGGACAAAATTCTTATCAAACTTAAATTGGTAGAAAGCTTGTTATATTTGATTCTTCTCCGCCAAAGAAGCAAATTATAACACGATTATGTCCTAAGAATGTTACATTCAATGTTATTCATTGGTTATGATGATTACAATCCAAGAAGAAAATGAGATAGAAAAAATTCGAAAGTGGAAAAGATTAGAAGCAATCCAATTAATTAACGTAACATCTCTAGTGAATCCTATTCCCTGTCATGAAATGAATAAAAACATTTTATATTTTCATATGACATTCTTGCTAACAAGAACTTTAAGTGTAAACTCATCAAATGAACGTTGTCATAATTCGCACCAAAAATTTATAATCTGCTTAAAAACAAGTGGGCCAAAATTTTCCTCCACTAAAGACGATTGCAGTAAGCTACGAGCAATAGCAACCACAAGAACAACATTATTGCAACTGATAGCAATATAGAGCAAAAATTGCATAGGAAAGCTAGTAATGCACCTGAACAGCCAGTCGTCTTGGTTGGGTGCAGGCAATTACTCGACCACCATCAGCCCAACCTGCTTCTTTGAGGTACTGTTCCTCGCAGAAAACGTTATATAACAAAATTAACAAAAGAAACAGTGAAGATTCCAAAATTCAATTGAACCCTCTGAAATCTTTGTTGGGAGAGAGTCCACGTTAGCTAATTAATGGTTAGGTTTATAAATAAGAAATACATCTTCATTGGTATAAGGCCTTTTGAGGAATCCAAAAGCAAAGGCATGAGAGCTTATACTCAAAATGGACAATATCGTATCATTGTAGAGAGTTGTGATTCCTAACATGGTATCAGAGTCGTGCCCTTAATTTAGCCATGGCAATAGAATCCTCAAGTGTCGAACAAAGAAATTGCTAACCTCGAAGATGTAGTTAAAAGTGACTCATGAGAAAGAAGTCGAACAAAGGGTGTACTTTATTCGAGAGCTCTAGAGAAAGAAGTCGAGCCTCGATTAAGGAGAAGTTGTTCGAGGACTACATAGACCTCAAGGGAGGCTCTATGGTGTACTTTGTTCGAAGGAAGGATTGTTGGGAGGGAGTCCTACCTTGGCTAATTGAGGAAATGATCCTAAGTTAAAAGTAAGAAATACGTCTCCATTAATACCAGGCCTTTTGAGAAAATTAAAAGCAATAGTTCATGCTCAAAGTAGATATGGAGATCCGTGATTCCTCAAAACATGAAGGGATATAGAGCTCACCTGAGGAATTTGAGTGGTTTTGCCGCTACCCGTCTCGCCAACAATGATAGTAGTGGCATGAGTTTCCACTAAATACAGAATGGCGGAGCGATATTTATAAACAGGAAGCCTCTGCCGCTGCTTTTCAATGCTCGAAAACCCAAATCTATTCCACGGAGTCAAAAACTTGTAAAAGGGGAAATGAATAGAAATCTGATGCTTAAGCGATTGTCACTGAAAGAGAAAGAAGAACATGAACATACCCAGATGAAGAAGAGTAAGAAGAAGAAAAGAACAGAACGCCGCCCTCTCCGTCGTCGAGCAGACGGGGCTTCTCGGCGCCCGGTTTCCAGAATTGCGCCATTCTTTTCACTTGCCGCTGCTCAGTACAGCCTCTCCGTCCAAACTACGGAAGTTGAGCTGAATGCTTGAGCAGTTGGACTCAAATGGGCGGTTGAATCTGAAGGAGAAAGGCCCATCGAGAACCGAATCGAGCAACTTCGGCACGTTTGGCTCATCGAATGGGCTCCCCGATATTAGCTTTTTTTTTTTTTTTTTTTTATTAACGATAAAATCATTTATTTTAAAAATTAAATAGCAGAATAGATAAAATTTTATATTAGAAACTACGAAGATATCAAGCTCGGATTGAGCGATCGAGAAGGAATATGCATATTGTTGATATAGATAATAACTTTCAATTCTTTGGAGTATTTTTTAATTATCATATTCTCATGATCACTTTCATTTAGATTTAATCTCGTTATTCATATGCTTCTCCTTTTCTCGGTTGCCGCACTCTCTCAATAAAAATGGTAGAAAAGAAGAAAATGGAAAGGGCATAGCACAACATTTTTTCAAAGTATTTTTGGAGAGAATTTTACTCCGCTCTACTGGTTGTTTTTAATTTAGATCGATAATCAGGAATGAGTTGAGTTTAGAATTGTAATAATGTAATAATGTTGGTTTATGAAAGTTGTTTAGTCTTAAAAACTAAACTTAATATTTAGAAAATTAGGTTAACTATCATAATTCAGAAAAGTAAATAATTAGATGTCAAAAGAGTCGTTTTATACGAGTTTGTTATGTTTGGTTGATTTGTACAAAAACGATAAACGAGGCGGTGTGCCCGTTCCATGACCCAAACGAGGCGGGACCTAACTATAACTTCACCCACTGACTTCGATGAAACTCTAAACGAAGAAAAAAAAAACCACTCAAATTCTCTATTTCCGGAGGGATTTTTTTTTACTCAATACAAAAGTTCGGATGGGTTGAATTGGTAACCCAACCCAATCCTCTATTTTCAGTTTTCAGGGTTGGATTGGGTACGAGTTGAGTTGTCAATTTTTTTTTAAGTTTTATTTATCCACAAAATATAATTATTCGGATACAGTCTTAATGAAATATATTAAAAGTTCACAAACAAACACAACTTAATCTATAATTATTAAAAAAAAAATCAATAAAAAAGTATTAACATAAAGACACTAAATACCGACATTTCTTGAGAATTGGTTGAATTAACAAAAGTATAAGGATAGATCCTGAAATTAAATAAACAATAAAAATAATTAATTTAAAGATGTTGTATATAACCAAAATAAAAAATATATTTAAATATTTTAATTAAAATATACTTATTTATTCTGGTTTCAAAATAACTTAAATCGTATAAATCATAATTAATAAATAAACTTTGATAATAAACCATATATTTAAATGTGAATAATTATTTAAGAATAGTATAAAGTGTATTAATAATAAAATAACAAAATAATATCAAAGAAATTAAAAAGAAACTTAAAAAATAAAAAAAAAATAAAAGAAACCTGTTAGATAAAAAAAGAACATGTATCCATAGATGGGTCTAAAACTCATTAATATACCACTCTATCAAACTCATTAATATCCATTAATACGGAAGAATTTTTAATATTATTTAATATATTTTTATTTGTCTTGAGTCAGGTTTTACTATGAACTCAAAACCGATTCAGTTCGGGTTCAAAAAATGAACTCAATCCTACCCAAAATGCTAATTCAACCCAACCCAACCCTTATAATTCAAGTTGGGTTGGTCCGAGTTGTCGGAACATCGAGTTGAATGTACACCCCAACTGATATATATCTCAAGCAGTTCAACTTAAAATAAACGTGGTGCCCATCTAGCTAATTACATCTATTAATTATTATTCTCAAGAAACAACCCTACAAACTTTTTACTTTGTAGCTTTACATTGAAGTAGGAGGGGAAATATTTTAATTGGGGTGGGGAATCTCATGAACGGCTGTGCCACTCTTCACCATGTTCTTCCAAACTTCAAAATCTTTGAAACTAAGCAATTCTGACTTTTGAAGCATCAAAGTACTCGAACGGTTTTCAGTGGAATGACTGCAGACTAAAAACACAGAGACTGACAAAAAAAACATAACAGCAGAATTTAATGTTGTTTAATGAATAATCATCATATTATAATGTAATTAAATCCTTTTCTGAAATATGCAAATGTTGGATTTATCCCTTCTGCAAGCACTGGATTCTTTGTTTCACATTTTGTCCTCAATTCTGTTGCCACTATGGAAAGCTGATGCTGAATATGTCTGCCACTCACAAATGCTACAATTTCCCTATTCAAACTATTTTCTCCCTAAATCATCGTAATATTGGATTATCGACTCTTGAAATGATAATTAGTGTCTAACTAATCTCGATGAAGGTGCTCTACTATTGGCTTATGCTTTTTTTCGATGTCTCTAAAAAAGAGAGACATTATTTGTTTGTTCTAGTGCAGAAATCGAGTTAAAGGGCTCTTGATCATAATATTGGACTATTGACTCTTAAAATGATAATTAGTGTCCAACTAATCTCGATGAGGTGCTCCACTATTGGCTTTTGCTTTTTTTTTCGGTGTCTCTCAAAAAGAGAGACATGATTTGTTTGTTCTAGTGCAGAAGTCGGGTTAAAGGGCTCTTGTGGCATTCTACATAAGATTACTTTGTTGGGATAGTTATTGTGATGTCCCACATTGGTTAGGGAAGAGAACAAAACACCATTTATAAGGGTGTGGAAACCTTCCCCTAAAAGACGCGTTTTAAAGCCTTGAGGAGAAACCTAAAAGGAAAAGCTCAAAAAGAACAATATCGGCTAGCGGTAGATCTGGATCATTACAGTTATACCAAGATATGGAGAACCTAAATGGATGAATGAAGAACTTAAACGAATGAAGAAGGGGACGGACAATACTATAAAGAAAGGGGGATTTCACTTCATTACAAATTTTCCCCATACCTTCTTTCTTCTCATACGGAGCCTTGAGAAAGTCACTGGCGGCATGTTAGTACAATCCTCCTGCAGCTTATTTTGCCCTGTGCTACAACTAGAGAGTACCTGTAATAATTTGATCAACGTCTAAAAAAACGATCAATCAAAAGAATGAGTCACAAAGTAAATTGTTAATAAACTCAATAGAAAATAAAAATAAAATACACCGAATTTAAATCTTAGAAATATAAAATGCAAAAGAAGTTAAAATTAGTTTTAAAAGTTAGAATTTTGTTAGGTATGAAACAATTATTAGATTGTACCGATGGTTCTGATATGTTTCCAGGGACCCTATGTTTAGTGATGACTGGCAAGCCAAAGCCAAAGCCATAGTGGCCCCTCATCAACCAATTAATAATCCAAAAGGTTATTTATTGTAACATTATTATATCAAGTGCTTTGCCACTGGGAAAAAACACTGACCTTTTGTTCTGGGTTGCTTTCATTACTGCTTTTACAGATCCATAAATTTTGTGGTACCAATTCAAAAGGCCACGAGGAATGAGGGAGTGAGAGAGACAAATGGTCCTTTCAGCTATTAAGTTTCACTAGCATCACCTCTTCAGCCTTTTCCACAAATGTAAAACAAGAAAAAATATTCTCCACCCACGAGGCTGCGATTATCTGTAGTGATCTATTTCAATCCAATTGAATGGATGCCAGTGAATTTCAAGTAATTTTTCTCCTTCTACACTTATCGAGTTAGCACCAACATCATAAGGTTATTAAGGAGTTCGCTCATGGTTAGTAGATATTGTCCTTCCCCTCAAGGTGATTTATTTCGATCCAATTGAGCTTTTCCTTTCGGACTTCCCCTCAAAGTTTTTAAAATGTATCTACTAGGAAGAGGTTTCTACACCCTCATAAAGAATGCTTCGTTCTCCTCCCAACTAATGTGGGATCTCACAATCCACTCCTCTTTGGGGCCCATCATCCTTGCTGACACTTGTTACTCTCTTTAATCGATATAGGATCTCACAAGTTCTTAGACCGATGAATTAGTTGTTAATTTTAGAGCTGAACTCAAACTCGATCTCTACTTAAGAAAGTCTCAATGAAACCAATAAACATATTGTCCTCACCCAATATTTACTCTACATTCTAACCAACATCGAAAATATTCGCGTCTCCTTCACTTCATACTTAGTTCATATCAGGTATGGCCTCAAGTCAGTTAAAAGTAGAGAAAATACTGAATATACAAATAGAAACGACATCTTTATGCACATGGAATAAAGTAAATATGACCGTATCAACATAGAAATATGATGGACGGTTGTTTCAATTTGACACTAAAGTGGGGGATGAAAAATGGTGGGTGACATTGATATGAGTAGGAAAAATGAGGTAAAGAGAAGTGAGTGAGGCACCTGTGGTAGCACATGCCTTGCATTTATGAAGTTCATTACTCATGCTTGGCTTGGCTTATTACACGCCCTTCTGTCCACCACGCTCTCTCTCTATCAGCTTTTATCAGCCTTCAATTTATTTCATTGTTTTCAGTGGCTGCCAAATTTTATACCAAACTGCAAAGATAAATGCAACGATTTAAAGTACATACAGATTTTAGTAATAAAAGGTATTCACCAGAAAAAAATTACAAACACAGAACAGGTAGTAACTGCAGTAATGAAATAAGGATAAATATTGGCAAGATTTAGCAATTTCCTTCTATTAAATTAGACAATAAGCCAATCCCCTGTTCTTGTTCCTATAATTGATTATTTGCTATATATTTTATGCCTATAAATGAGAGGTGAAAATGAGATTTTGGTACCAAATTGGTGCCCTCTAGATGCTACTGAATGGTCTTCATTTGACCCCCAGACCCACCTACAATATCATAATCAAACACAAAATATAATTTTTGGTACCAGTACTCCCCAGTACCTAGAAACAATATAATATCATATAATTATATTAAAATATTTCTCTCTCTCTCTCTCTCTCACCAGCTTTTTTATTGGCCTGTTGGTCGTTTCTCTCTCTAGCTTTTTGCCATAAGAATTGGGTTTCACGGGTCTTGATTCTCCCCTTTTTTCTTCACAGCAATCTGTCCTCCAACAACTTCAACTCCTGGGGTCTTCCCCTTTTATATTCTTCTTTCCACTATTCCTTCTTTGTCCTAAGGTGCCCCTTCCTTCACTCTCACACTCAGTCATGCCTGTCTCTTCTTTATCTTCTTCTTCTTCCCCTCTCTCTCCCCTCTGTTTTCTCACTCTGCTTCTCATTTTCATCACACCATCAGAATGTGCTGCAACACCAGCACCTAAAAAGGCCCCCGCCCGCCGCCACCGCCTCCTCTCTGTCGACTACTACACCAAAACATGCCCTCACCTCGAGCAACTCGTCTCCTCAATCACCACCCAACAGTTCAGAGACGCACCAGTCTCAGCTCCAGCAACACTTCGCCTGTTCTTTCATGATTGCTTTGTAGAAGTAAGAAAAATTGGAACCCCATTACCCCACATATAGAATCATACACTTTTATACTGCATGCATTCTGCAATCAATTTCAATTACCTGGTTGTGTTTGAAAAATGTTGAGAAGCTCTTGAAAATGGCAGGGCTGTGATGGGTCGATTCTGATATCGACGAAGCCTGGCAGCAAAGTGGCAGCGGAGAAGGATGCAGCGGACAACAAGGGGCTGAGACCGGAGGGGTTTGAAAGCATCAAGAAGGCCAAAGCGTTGGTTGAGAGCAAGTGCCCTGGCGTTGTGTCTTGTGCTGACATCCTCGCAATTGCAGCCAGAGATTTTGTCCATTTGGTTAGAGCCCTTCTCTTGATTCAAAGAAATCTGGTCATTTTTCTGCATAAACATAGAAAATTTTAAGCAAAAGCCAATAAATGGTGTTTGAAAGTTGGAACAATAATTTGACATTGGATTTGCATTGTAACCATTCTGCTTAAAAAAAGTGAAAGATGGGTTACATCAAGGGAAAAGAAAATACATATTCAACAGTATCATAATGAATTCCCAAAATCCTAGAAAATTTTCCTTCCACTTTTGCCATTTTCTCCATTGTTTGATTAGAAAACCTGGGCATAGAAGAATCCAAAATGACAAGGAGATGCTTCTGTTTATTATTGGCCTGTAAATGTTTATTAATGGGGATCCAATACTTGTCCACAGCCTCAAAATGTAGATAAAAGTTTGTCTTTTCAGCTTCCCCATTTTCCAGCTCATATGAAAATCCATTTCTCTATAGTCAGATTCTGACACAGCCCCAGTTTATGAAACTCATACATAAAATCAAAACTTAGATGGTTATATAATTATATTCAATAGAACATCAATAGAAATAAAATTGGCTACTGTTATGGAAATTGCAACTAGGCGAACAATAGATCCAAATCATAATAAGCAAAAACCAAAGCAATGGATCAAAGTTCCATGTGATTAACTTTTTAAATTTTCATCTACAATATCGGTTTACTACTAATTTGTCCTTTGCTAAACCTCCATTATTTAATCTTGTATTCCTCTTTTCTATGATGCTTTAGTTAATAATCATCAATGTGTTTGCGTTGTACATGGAAGACAGCATGAACGAATTTAAATTAGTTTCTGTTAATTTATCTCCATTTATGAGGCCTGTCAGCATCTGTTGCCTAGGGGTGAAAAAGTAATTTCAGTCCTAACATTTTCATGTAATAAAATAATTTCTGAATTATTGAAAATTGCAGGCAGGAGGACCGTATTACCAGGTGAAGAAGGGACGATGGGACGGGAAGATATCAATGGCGGCCAGAGTAGGTTCCAATCTGCCGCAAGCAAACTCCACCGTTGATCAGCTTCTCAAACTCTTCAATTCCAAAGGTCTATCAAGCGATGACCTCGTTGTACTCTCCGGTGCGCACACGATCGGATTTGCGCACTGCGAGCATTTCACAAACCGTCTCTACGACTACAGAGGCACGAAAAAACCGGATCCGGCGATCGACGGGAGACTACTCAAGGAGCTTAAAATGTCGTGCCCTAGGTACGGTGGAAATACGGATATAGTGGCGCCGTTCGATGTAACAACACCGTTTGTGTTCGACCACGCGTACTACGGGAATTTGGAAAGTAAATTAGGGCTGTTGGCTACGGATCAAGCTCTGGTATCGGATGCGAGGATGAAGACGATGGTGCAGAGCTTGGCGAAAGATAAGCAGAAGTTTTTTCAAGCTTTCGCGGCGGCGATGGAGAAAATGGGGTCGATCGGAGTGAAGAGGGGGCGACGACATGGAGAGCGAAGGACGGATTGTAGCGTTCATCAGAGTTGATTGACGACTTGACGATGGCATCTTTGAAAATAATCCCTTTTTATTGGTTTTTTTTTTTTTAATTATTATTTTAATTTTAGCAATACATGGGAGAAATTTCTGTTTTTCCAGCTCAGCTTTATAGTAATTTTCAGAAATTAATTTTCAGCTCAATTCAACTAAAAAAAATCTATTTTATTAGATATAAAATTTAAATATATTCGCATGATATTCAAAATAAAATCAACCGAAAAAAATGGAGCTAAAATAATATTTTAAATACTAAATTAATATAAAATAATTATTAATCTAAATAATTCCTCTAATAATACATTGTTTAAAAAACATTTAAAAAATGTTTTAAAATACTCTTACACTAATAAATAAATTGGTTAATATTTTATTTCAAAAACACATTTTTAATTTTTAAAAGATATTTGAAAAAAATACTTTACAAAAAAATTATTTTAAATGAGAAAAAAAAATTAAAAGTTTAAAAGGTTGGAAGATAATTTAGGACGTGTAAATAGACAGTTTCAAATTAAAAAAATTTAATAATTTTTTTAAAAAAATTAAGAGTTTTTGCTCCGTAGATATTTTTAAAAATAATAATAAGAGTATTTTTTTAATTTTTTAGATATTTTAAGGATACGACAGTTTCATTTAAAATTCAATTTTGATATTATTGAAATTTTAAATATTTAGATTTATTTCATTTATTTATTTACAAATTTAAATGTAATTTTATGGATATTTTTTTATTAATTTACTATATTTTTAACTATTAAACAAATTTCAAAAAAAATAATAATAATAATAAAAAAAAATTATAATTAAAAAAAAAAAAAANAAAAAAAAAAAAAAAAAAAAAAAAAAAAAAAAAAAAAAGCGTAGCGAACCAGCTATTGTTCGCAGCCGGCGTAGTCGCCAAGCGAACCACACAGTTCAGCAGCACCAGAACGCAGCCGCTCAGATCCATGAGAGCTGTGGTTCAGAGAGTCGCCTCTGCAAGCGTCGAGGTCAACCTTCTCCTTCTCTCTCTATCTCTCGTTGATTGTCTAAATCGCCAGCGTGAGATACTGCTTTTCGCAGGTCGATGGGCGCATCGTTTCGGAGATTGGGCCGGGACTTCTCGTGCTCGTCGGCGTTCATGACTCCGACACCGATTCCGACGCCGAATACATGTACTCTTCTGTGCCTATAATACTCATTCTATGCTCAATTAAAACTTGTTCTTATCACGAACCTACTTCTTTTTTAATTTGGTTTCAGATGCCGTAAGGTCCTGAATATGAGATTGTTCCCAAATGAGAGTACCTCCAAGGCTTGGGACTTGAATGTAATCATATATACTCTCTTTTCTTCCATTTCAATCCGATTAATACTGACTAGGAGTGATCTACCACTGTTGTTTCGTTTGATTGTTTGAATCTTTAAAGAAATTGTAAGAATACGGCTTTTGGGATTAGGTTTTACCATTTTCCTTGATAAATTTTTGCAGGTAATGCAGAAGAACTACGAGGTTCTACTAGGTAAGAGCAGGGGAGTTCCCCTTGAATTACAGAGAAGTTTAGTGGTTTAGTTTTCTGCTGATAAATTGTAGCTAGAAAGTGAATTAGATTCAATCCACTAATGAAATTGCTCTCGGTGGATTGAAACCAGTTAGTCAGTTTACACTCTATGGAATATTAAAGGGCAATAAGCCGGACTTTCATGTGGCAATGCCTCCACAAACTGCTAAGCCCTTCTACGCTTCTGTAGTTGAGAGGTTTGGAAAATCCTATAAACCAGATGCCATTAAAGGTAATCTATGCTTCATTCTTTCCCTATTTCCAGAATTGGATTGGGTTCAATGATACAAAGAGTGCACTGAATCTTGTCTGTGTTCCCTTTTCTTGTGGGCAGATGGAGTGTTTGGAGCAAAGATGAAGGTAATCTCAATATGCTCTTTTGAGTCCCAAGTGATTATGATAGTTATTAGATTGATCAGTTCTTATACTTTTGTCACTGATGTTTGAGAAGGTCAATTTGGTGAATGATGGGCCAGTCACAATGCAGATTGACTCCAAACAGTCCAAGTAAGGTAATCAACCAACTTAGGAGCTCTCTTGCCTGCTGCAGGGTGTTAGGGAGGTATGATTTTCATTAACTTTCATTTCTGGAATACAGTTGAAGCTCTAGAAGACTCATGATGAATTAGCATTTCATAAGAAACAATTTGATTGATGTATGATATTAGGCGGAGGGCTGTAGGGGAATTGCAAAAGAGCTCTCCATTTGAAAAGGAAAAGGAGGGAGGTTAAGCTATAGTGATGAATAAAGATGAACATTTACACCAAGTTACATCCATGTTTAAGTATAGCATCAAAAAAAACTACTAGAGTATTCCTTTGAAACTATTCTATTCCTTTCTTGCCCAATGCTCGGCAAAATGCTCTTATAAATTTCTTCCATAGATGCTTTGTGAGATTCCACATCGGTTGGAGAGGGGAACAAAATATTTTTTTTATAGGGGTGTGAATGGAAGGGTGTGGAAACATCTCCCTAGCCGACACATTTTAAAAACCTAGAGAGGAAGCCCCAAAAGGAAAGCTCCAAAAAGATAATATCTGCTAGCGGTGGACTTGGGCTGTTATAAATGGTATCAGAACCAAACATCAGGTAGTGTGTCAGTGAGGACGCTAGGCCCCGAAGGAGGGTAGATTGTGAGATCCCGCATCAATTGAAAAGAGGAACGAGTGTCAGTGAGGACGCTAGGCCTCAAAGGGGGGTGAATTGTGAGATCCCATACTCGATTGAAGAGATCCCGCATCAATTGAAAAGAGGAACGAGTGTCAGTGAGGACGCTAGGCCTCAAAGGGGGGTGAATTGTGAGATCCCATACTCGATTGAAGAGATCCCGCATCAATTGAAAAGAGGAACGAGTGTCAGTGAGGACGCTAGGCCTCAAAGGGGGGTGAATTGTGAGATCCCATACTCGATTGAAGAGATCCCGCATCAATTGAAAAGAGGAACGAGTGTCAGTGAGGACGCTAGGCCTCAAAGGGGGGTGAATTGTGAGATCCCATACTCGATTGAAGAGAGGAACGAATGCCAGTGAGGATGCTGGCTCTGAAGATGGTGGATTGTGAGATCCCACATCGATTGAAGAGAGGAACGAGTGCCAGCGAGGACGCTAGGCCCCAAAGATCCCACATCGATTGGATTGAGGAACGAGTGCCACTAAGAACGCTGGACCTCGATGGGGGTGGATTGTGAGATCCTACATCGATTGAAGAGAGAAACGAGTGCCAGCGAGGACTCTAGGCCCCAAAGATCCCACTTCGATTGGATAGAGGAACGAGTGTTAGTGAGAACGCTGGGCGTCGAAGGGGGTGGATTGTGAGATCTCACATCAACTGGAGAGGAGAACGAAATGTTCTTTACAAGGGCATAGAAACCTCACCCGAAATAGGGATGAACTCTCTTTATAAGGCACTTTAAAAACCTAAAAACCTTACGAAGAAGCTTGAAATGAAAAGTTTAAAGAGTACAACATCTACTAGGTTTGGACTTTGGCTCGAGCGACAACGCGACAACGGATGGTGGATAGACAACAACTGTGGAGATAGATTCCATTGAGTGAGCCATTCTTTTTTGTTGGACAATTTAAGATCTGGCTGTCAGTTCGGCTTACAAGCTGCGAAGATGCTTATATCCTCAATACTGGATGGTGGATATTGAGCATTGGCTCTGGGGTTGTATAGTGATTCACTCCCTTTACCATATCCGATCACTTAGACAACTTAATCAATTCAATCGAACATTTGACAATTAGGGGATTCACAGTAGCCATCAATTGGCTTAAGAAATGAACAATTGGCTTTGTTTTCACTCGATTTAATATATACCACCAAGGCATGAAATGCCAGCACCCGGAGTTCAACAGCGAGACCAAGAGGGAGAGGCAATGGAATTGTGAGACCAAGAGGTCGAATGAGTTCAGGCAGGAGAACGAACCAAGTAGTGAAAGGAGAAGAGGGGAGAAGCCGCTATACCCTAAATGTTCGAAATTGATTATTTATTGAGCTACAAATTATAAAATTAATTAATTAAACTCTTAAATAAATAAATGTTATATATAAGTCAATTATTCATTTATTGATTTTCTATTAGTTATCTGTAATATAATTATGTTTTATATATATCAAAAAGAAAAAAATAGAATGGTAAATACTATAAGAAAATTCAACGCAAGTCTCTGGTGATATGATCGAACACCGGGATGCCGGCCCGGAAGAGGTTGTAATACGCCTTCTCCGTCGGATGAATCGCGTCAAAAAACAGGTACCGACTGGCGTCGAGGCACACCGGCGATTTGTAATTACAAAACAGCGACATCTCCAGTAACCCACTCCCGCAGCACCCGACGTCCACTTTTTCAAACCCTAGAAATCAAAAACCGCCGCATCGATTTCAATCGACCTTCAGAACTCCGTCGCATTTACTGGTTGATCTATCGGTTCAATTTTATGAAGAGAAGAGATGAATGTGTAAAGGAAGAAGGCTGACCTGATTTTCCGACGTTTTGGATAATGTCGACGACGAAATCGTAGGTGTTGATGTAGCCGATGAAAGTGGGGGATTTCTTAGAGAGATGAGTCTGTAAAGAGAGGAGTTCGGCTTGGAGAAGAGCGTTGAAGTCTCTGGCGGCGGCGGAGTAGCGGTCGATGCAGCCGCGATGGAGGAAGGCGTTGCTGGAATATAGCGTTATCACCACCGGCAAGCATCCCAGCGGCGCTAACCCCGGCATCACGAATCTTCTTGCTCCTTCGGCCCACAAGGCCTAAGAAAACATTAAAAAAAAAAAACATTTAACTTAAAAAATAATATTCTTCCATTAAAAAAATTAAAAAAAAATAATCTTACATTTAAAAGTTTCAAAAATACCCTTTTAACTTATATACATTTTTAAAATACTTTTAAACTTTAAAATATATTTAAATTTATATAAAAAAAAAACTTTAAGAACATCTTTAATGTTTTTAAAAAAGTTAAATACTCGAACATTTAGTATTGTAAAAATGTACACAAAATTCTTTTTGTTAGTATATAGGCGAAACCGTTAGTATCCGAAAATAAACGTGGTTAAAAATTTGGAAATAATAATTTATTAATTACAGACTATACTAAATATCTAATTTTTTTTTAAAAAAAAAAGTAAAAAATATTAATGATATTTTTTAAAATTTTGAGGATATTTTTAAAATAAAATATTAATAATTTTCCTTTAAAATTAATGATAATTTTTTTTTTAATTTAAAATACCATTCAATCATTTAAAAGTTTAGAGTTTATATATATATATATAGAATATTTTGAAAAAAAAAAGGTACAAAATTTATGAATAGATTTTATTAATTCAGCCAAAATTTAACTATAATGGTTAAATATGGAATGGGTAAAAAGTGTTGGAGAAAGGTAAAAGGTAAATTTAGATGCTGGGTTATTTACAGAAGTACCCTTATATTAAATATGTAAAAGACTGGACCCTACAATTTAATGTCAATAATAAATGGTAATAAATGAGAAAGAGGGACGGTGTAGTTATTGTGGTTCGAGCCAGCAGGTCGAATTGAAAGTGGCTTGGTATTGGTTGGCCAATCATATTCAAATTTTCATCCACCCTAACATTTATGCATACCTACTCGAGCGGCTCGCTTGCTACAAATATCTATTTAACTTATAAAATCGAGTCCGTAAGGTTCCATTTTGACCATAGTGGCAAATTCTCGTTCAAACAGAGAATAGAACAAGAAGTGGTACGAGATATCTCCCTATTAGCTAAACGAGGTCAAACACGGAGATTCTATTGATACTAACTTACTCCAACTACCTCATTTATAACAATTCATCTCATTAGTAAAAACCTTTACTTAAATTTCCGGGGACTCACCCTGAACAAGGTGGAATGTTGAGGATTGTTTGAAGAGGAGTCCTACATCGACTAATTAAGGGGTTGATCGTGTGTTAATAAACAAAGAATACATCTTCATTGGTACGAGCCAAAAGTAAACTCATGAGAGTTTATACTCAAAGTAGACAATATCATATCATTGTGGAGGCTCGTGATTCCTAACATGGATCGAAGACGAGGACAAAGATCATATTCAATGTCGAAGAATAAAATAGACAGCTTAATATTCCCTATATTCCAAGGAAATACTCGAATTGGTAATCCTGTAATAAATTTTCGTGACGACCTAATTCACGTGATTAATTTCAAATCAGTGTAAAAGACAACTCATGTAGTACTATCACAATTTAATGAAAAAATCTGAGCAAGAAACACTCTCGACCTTTGAACTTACATGAAAATGACGATTTAGTCCCTAAATTTTAGTATATAACAATTTGGTCGTTCAGATCTTTTCATATGACTCGGATACATTAATTTAACCGACCTTTTTATTTCTTTGGTCCCTTTTTCATTATTATATACTATTTATTGGTTTAAAATTATCAATATTTCATGTCAAAGTGGACAACAAAAAGGACCCTTTACTTTACCCTCTCATCACCACACTATTATTACTCTATTACTTCTTGAAAATTATTGTTGTTATTATTATTTTATAAAGTTTTCCTATTAAATTTCGTTTTAATTCTTACGATTTCATAATTCGTAGAGGTTAAAAATTTCGGGTCGGTTTGTAAGTTGACTTTTTTTGGTTTGGTCAATCCAATCAATACTTTAAAATTATTACAAAGATTAAGAATATTTGACGTTTATAACAGATTTAGTAATGTTGACATTTGAGATTTATGAGACTTTAGTTATTAAGCACATCTAATTTTTTTTTTTTTTCGGGTCGGGTTGGGTTGGATTGTCAACTCATCCTAAACCTATTTATTCTCGAACCTATTCTGTAAACTCGGTTGAACATTGGATTGGGTTGAGTTGTGAATAAAGGATCACCAAGTTGGGGTTGGGTTAGGTTAGATTGTGAACTTTATTCGAGTTACCGGTGTTGGATGAAAGTCCCACATCAGCTAAGTTAGAGAATGATCCTGAATTTATAATCAAGGAATAGTATCTCCATTGGTAGAGGCCTTTTGGAGAAGCATAAAGGAAAGCCATGAGAGGCTATGCTCAAAGTGGACAATATCATACCATTGTGGAGAGTCGTGTTCATCTAACAACCCGGGTTACTCGGGTCACCAAATTGGAGCTGGGTTGGGTTGAATTGTGAACGTTATTCCAATTACCCGTGTTATCAATTCAACCCTTCGAAATTTCACTTTAATCCAAAAGATTTTCCCAACCCAACCTAACTCATATACATCTCTAGTTCTTCAACACGAGAAATAACAACCCAACCCAATTTATATACATCTCTAGTTCCTCGACACGAGCAAGAACAATAAGAACGACGAAAAAGAGAGATATAAATGAAGAAGAGAAGAAGAAGAAGAACCTGGAAAAACTGGGAGATTTGTTGAATGATGAAGTGTTGGTAAGCTGAGAGAGTGAATGTCTTTCTTCGAAGTGGTAAATTGAAGTAAGTGATAACGAAATCATTGGTTCCTGCACTGATAAAAAACACTGTATTCTTTATATGGTTTTTTGTTCTTTGCTTCCCCATTACTCCCTCCAATCTCTCTTTATATTCTCTGAAATACTCAACTTGAGCTTCGATCGGCACCACGTTCTGAACAAAAACAATTCATTATTATCGAACACAAATGTAACGATCCAGATCCACCACTAGTAAATATTGTTCTTTTTGGGCTTTCCTATTCGAGTTTCCCCTCAAAGCTTTAAAACGCGTCTACTAGGGGAAGTTTCCACGCCGTTATAAATGGTGGTTTGTTCTCCTCCCCAACTAATGTGGAACATCACAACAAATTGGTGGAGTACGTGTTAATGGTATGTATGCTCCACTTTCAGTATAAGCTCTCGTGACTTTGTTTTGGACTTCTCAAAAAAACCTCAAATCAGGAGATGTATTCCTTATTTATAAACTCATGTTTATTTCATTCCCTAAATTAGGGAGTGTAGGGAGCTCATGGGCACTGTTGAACAAATGATGTACTTTGTTCGAGGGCTTTAAAGAAAGGAGTCGAGCCTCGATTTAAGGAAGGCGGTTCGAGAGCTCCATAGGGGCCTTACCGTATGCTTTGTTCCCGGGGAAAATTGTTGGGAGGGGATCCCATCCATTTCTATTAGTACGAGCCTTTTGGGAAGCCCACAACAATGTCAGGAGAACTTATGCTCAAAGTGGAGCATATCAAACCATTACGAAGGGTCGAGCCCAAAGCAAAATTACAATAGTTTATGCTCAAAGTGGATAATATCAGACTATTGTTAAGAGTCATTTCCATTGGTACGAGCCATTTTAGGGAGCCCAAAACAAAGGCGGAAGAGCTTCTATTGGGACAATATTATACCATTGTAGAGAGTAGTAATTTTTAAGAGTACTAAGTACGGTAGTACGTACCCCAACTTTGGGAGTGAGCGGGTCGAAGCCGGAGCCGGCGGAGGCGAAACTGACGCCGGTGATTAAATCGTCGACGGTAAGCGACGGGTCAAGATACGGCGGAACATAATCCTTGACACCGAAGTAAGAAGCGATAAAATCTGTGCTAAGGCGGCCATTGGAGAATCTTCCGGTGGGGATATGGAAAGGGAAGTCTCTGCCGTAGGGAGGGAAGTTGCTGCGGAAAATGGTGGGGACGAAGTTATTGTTGCCGGGGTCGACGGTGGAGTCGCCGAACACCAAAAGGGCCGACACCGACGAGTTGGTCGGCGGCGATTTGGAGAAGGAGAGGGGGAGGTGGAGGAGGAAGATGAGGGCAAAATGGGAAATAGGAGGGTATGGGTTGCGCTGATTCATGTCAGTTCAGGGTCGGCGGAATTGAATTGGCGGAGGGCGACGGCGTAAGCGGCGGAAATGGAGGAATCAAGCGCGGCCGAATCAGGAACTGGACTGGCAGTTTTTATCGCTAATGGGATATTTAGATGACGAAATTACCCTTGTGGGCTGCTTTTATTGAAAGTGGTTGAGAATCCTGTTGGTTGGAGTTATGGAGGGTATAAATGTAAATAACCTTTCCCTTCGACTTGGGTTTTCTTTATATGAGATTTGTAATAATAATATATATTAAATTTTTAATTAATTTTAATAATATCTTTAAATTTAAAAACTCCAATTTTGGATGAAAAATGGTTAGTTTTTTTGAGCTTTAGAAAAAGAAAAAAAAAATACAAAAATGACATAATTGAAAAAAAAAATGTTATGATTTTGCCGTATAAATAAATATAAGATCTTGTGAGTCTCGAACAACATTTTGAGTCACTATCCTACATGAAAATCATTTGACATGTTTCATCACTTACTCGACTATGCCTTTTAAATTTCAAAATGTCTATTTTATCCATAAGGATGGTTTCGAGGATTCCCCTCTATCTGGGAACAGAGTAAAAAAATATTTTTTACCCGTTAAATAAATAAGATAGAGGACGAGATTATATTATATGCCGAACTTCATTTAATATAAAAAAATTAAAAATTAAAAAGCTGATTTATTTAAGAGGGATTTAAATAAAATAATATTGGAGATGAAACAGTATTTTTCAGGTATTTATTAATTAAAATTGATAGGAACCCATTGTAAAAGGCTGTCTGCCAGTAAGCTATTCCTACGTTTTCGGTCCACTTTTTACATTATTTTAAGTAACTTATGGGTCTTTAATTGAATGATTAATTTTTATAAAAAACCCATATAAATTATTCCTTTCAATAATAATAACAATAAATAACAATAATTATTATTATTAAAGTTCACATGACCAAATTATTTTTTATTTTTTCTTTCATCATTTTCACAATAATATAATTTGANGAGTAAGAGTAATAGGAAAAAAAAGATTACGCTATTCTTCGGGTATTGTAAAAAGAAATTACAATTTAACCTAATATTTTTAAATACTATTATGTTAATTATTAAAATCATTTTTAAATCGAAAAAAAAAAAAAAAAAACATTGTCCCGATTTAAGAAAAAAAAATAATTTAATTTGTTTATTCTCAAATATTTAAAATTGCAAGTAAATAAAAAAAAGATTGACAAAATACAAAAATAGAGCAAAATTAGAATATCAATAATAAAAAAAAAATTAATCCTTTTTTTATTTTCCCTTTTTCATGGAAAATTAATGTAAACCACCTTTTATATTATTGCTTATTTATTTATTGTTCTTTTCTTTTTCTTCATCAAATCTACATGTATCTAATAACTTATTCCATTGTTATATAATAATAATAATAATTATAATTATTATAATTATTACCCAAAAGAAAAAAAAAANAAAAAAAAAAAAAAAAAAAAAAAAAAGGGGAAGAAAAGAACAAACCACCAAATCTTGGAGCTCAGAAAATATCTGTTTTGTGTGAAATTTGTTATACGGACATGTCAGAGTTTCATGTCGAGCTTTCTTTTGGTAGTGTCGGCCGGCGGGAACCGGAGGAAGGACGACGCGTCGCCGGAAAGCACTAAATTCGGCAATAACTGAGGTGGGTTGTCGGAGTTGTGGTCGAAGCTAATGAAATTGGAAGCGTTGTAATAATCCACATGGGTAGTGGAATCGGAGTGGTGGTTGGCGGCGGCGGCGGCGTTTTTGTATTTTATTTCTGATTGGAGAAGGGCGGCGGCGGCGGTGGCGGCGGCGGTGGCGGTGGAGTTGCACTGTCGGGGCTGAGTTTGGTAGAAAACTTTAGAGACGACTAGTTCGCCGTCTTTCTCTTCCTCGTTGGTGCCGAGGTGGTATTGGTGCATGACCCAGTTGGTTTTTTCCGGCTTTCTTTGCCGGCCGTAGTTTGTGTAGAGGACGAGGATTTTCTTGAAGCCTTTGACTACGCCGCCGACGAATACGGGTCGGGTTTTGCCGGTTTTGTGCCAACGGGTTTCGTTGCCTTCCTCGTCGGTGTGGACTTTACGGCGTTTTCTTGTCCCGGTCGTGTAGGCCTTTGATGGTCGGTGGAAGAAGTGCCGGATTTGCCCGTCTTTGCTCACTCCTGCCATCAAATAAGTGTTAGAAATCACGACTCTCCATAATGGTACGATATTGTTCACTCTGAATATAAACTCTTATGACTTTGCTTTGAAGGCTCGTACCAATAGAGATAATATTCCTCACTTATAAACTCATGATCTTCCACTAAATTAACAAATATGGGACTCACTTCCAATAATCTTCAACAGCATATTTGGTTTTACGTCTCAATTTTGATATATATAAACTCATGATCTTCCACTAAATTAACAAATATTCCTCACTTATGACTCATGTTTTTTTCGGATTTTCCCTTTCGAGTCTACTCACCAAATGAGGCTGTTAGAGAGAGATTTCCACACATTTATAAAAAAATGTTTCGTTCTTCTCTTCAACCGATTTGAGATCTCACAATAGAGCAGACAGTGTGCTAATGAGAGGACGCTGAGCTCCGTAACAGGTGAACACCGGGTTCAAAGGGGATAATTGTGAGATCCCACATCGGTTGGAGAGAGAAACCAAACGGGTAGGAAGAGTCTGAAAGGGAAACCCAAAAAAGACAATATCTACTAGCGGTGGACTTGAGCTGTTACAAAATGATTTCAAGATCTATATATCTTACTGATTAAATAGACATTTCTATCGAACATAAAACACACCAACCAAATCAAATTCCCGACACAATTTTCGATTTCAAAAAAGTTTTGAAACATTTATGAAACGATTACCAGGAAGCTTTTGTGGATGAGTATAACAAATCCCGTTCTCGCCTTCAAGAGTAGGAATGAACTCATCAATAAGAGGATGAAGTTTATGAGCATCGGACACAGCCGCCTTAGCCTGCAAATGCTCAAGAATTTCCTGATCCGTGGGGTCAAACTTCACCCCAGCAGGTAGTCCAGGCAGATCATGAATCCCAGCCTTCATGAATTCCAACACCAATCATTCAAGAACCAATCCAACACAACACAATAGAAGCCATAATCATTAGAACACTAACCTGGTCTTGTAACTCAATATGAAGGCCACATGAGGGGCAGCGCAGGGCCGGGGCAGTAGAGGACTCATCATCATCGGAGCCACTACACCAAGTCATTATTGGGACCAGCTTGGGAACACTCGGACATAACAACAAAAAGGAGGTTATGATTGGAGAAAAGATCACATAAAAAAGCTTGCTTGGACGTCAAGTTTGAATCTGTTCTCGTTCTTGTTCTTGTTGTTGTTCTTGTTGTTGTTGTTCGGGTAGCTCGAGCGTCAAAGTTGGAGTGAGATTAAAGGTATAGAAGATTGAAATTTGTATATTCCAACTTAAAAACCCTTCCTTTGACTCTACTTCTCAGCTCAAGCAAGGAATCCTTCTTTTTTCATGGAGGTCTTAAAAATGGAGTAATCATAAGAATGTTGCAGGGAGAGAGAGAGAGAGAGAGAGAAGGAAGAAGAGGGTATTGTTATTATTATGATTAATAAGATGCCTAAACTATTGCCTTTAGCTTAACCTACACGATTGGTGAGATTTTGGCATATATATACATATATCTTATCTCTTTTGGGATTTTGCTCTATGTGCTCTTGCTTACATGCACCTCTTCCTCTTTCCCGTCGATACCCACATACCCGACAATCGTATTATGAAAAAACCTCTTTTTAGTAGATGGGTTTTCAAAATCTTGAGGTGGGCTTGAGCCGTTTACAAGATATCACATCTCGATACTGGACGGTGTGTCGGTGAAGATTCTAAGCCCTAAAAGGAGTGGACAATGGATGTAGTGCTAACGAGTACATTAGACTCTGAAGTATTATTTTATCAGGGAAGCTTGAAAGAGAAAGCAGAGGATAATATCTGCTGGGTTTGTGCCGTTACAGGGTTATAACGCAAATCTTTATTTGGAAACTTTAATGGGTCCTTTACAAATATTATTGAATTTATTATGATATTTTAATGTTTTTTTAATAAGAATTATATTGAGAAGTGAAAAATTCTTTTAATTTTTAAATAAACATTTTAAAACTTAAAAAAATAAAACTACAAGATCTAGAAAATGTGGAAGACTGGGTCAAAGTCAAATGTGGAATTTGGCGAGTCAACTGAATGTAAGGAGTAGATGAAATTGCTAAAACCGATACTACCATGGACTTGGCCGTATGTGAAAATTTACCCTGGCCGTCAACGTCCGTAATCTTCTTCGACAAGCCAAAGCAACAAGAAGCTTAGGTATTAAGCTTCACGAAATTTACAAAATATTATTATTATTATTATTTATTTATTTTCTTTTTTCCGTATTTTAATGTCAACTTAAACCTAATTATAGGTTATTCAAATTTAGAGATTTAATTTCTTTTCTAATTTTCATCTAAATTAAAATAAGGAAAGTTTCTAATAATTATTTTCTTTTTTTTTAATAAACTTTATTATTTATTTATATTCCACTAATTATTTAATATAATTTCGAAATCTATTGAGAATTTAAATATAGTTCAATCAGTAAAAACATATATATTTTATTCTAACACGTTTTTTAATCTAAAAAAAATTAAATTGAATGTTCGGGTCGGTTCAAAATTAATTTTAATTATAAATTAAATTGAGTTCGTCATCGTCTTGAATAAAGATTGGATGATATAAAAAACAGTTGACTTAATAATTTAGAAACATTATGGAGCTTTTAATTGAAGGCTTAATTAAGCTTTGAAATTGAGTTTCTTATGACGATGATTCTAGAATTTAGCTTAATTAGTTCAAATATTGATATAAATTGTTTTTATTGAGCTAATTTTAACTTATTAACCTCAATTATTTATTATAATACATAAATTAAATAAATAATGAATCATTATTTTTATTTTCCATATGCTACTTTTTTTTTTAATATATTCAATATAAGATATTCAGTAATATATTATACTTTATCATATATATTATATTTGATATTTTATTATAAGACAAATATCTAATATTTGTCTTATTACCATAAGTATCTTTCCTTATTTTCATTTATTACCATTTATTACTATTTCTATATCCGGTAATTTATTTGATTATAAATGAGATAACTTTCACACCATTTAGAGGTTGTGGATTAATCAAACATTCACATGTTATCAGAGCCATTTTGGTTTAGCAACCCGGATCCTTTCTTTTCAATGACTTTTGAAATCTTCTACTGTTCTTCTCCACCACCACTTCTGTTTTTGACGCCGCAGGGGCAGTCGTCATGGCTGCCACATGCAAAGTCGATTGATTACTGTTCGGCTCCACCCTTTTGACCTCCAAATCATCCTTCGCCATACTCTGTACATACAACCTCACATTTTCCTCTTTCATTTTTTTCCCAATTTTTCCTTTATCCTTCATCCTTCACAGAAACCCTAATCTTAGGATCTTCGTTAGCATTCTCTTCGGAAATATACAGAATCTCAATAAGCCTATCGATCTTATGCAGAGATTTACCTTGGAATTTGGGCGCCGCACTGCCCTCTTCGCCAACCAAGTTGCCGCCGCCCTTCTCGCCAAAATTGGCTCCTTCGCCCACTGTGGCGAATCTTCTTACTTTAACATTGTCTTTGTCCCTTGCTCTTGGTTTCCCCTTCTATTTCTTGGGGTTAGACATATTCTCACTAGAGCCAAGGCAGCATCGTCGCTAAGCGACAATCACTTTTCATAAGTTAGACATATTCTCGCCGAAGCCAAGGCAACATTGCCGCTGAGCGACAATCCCTCTGTAGTTTTCGATGGCCAAGAAAGTGTTTCTGTACGCCTACTCTGAATGAGGTTGTTGACATCTTCACGAAAAGTGTTTCTCAACTTCTTTGAATTTTTCAGATCCAAGCTTCACGTTCATTCAAATCCGACGCTCAGTTTGCAGTGGGGTGTTAAGGATATTTAGTAATAAATTATGCATTACATAATATAAAAAATATATTCTAAAATGAACGACCTTTGATTTTCTACTGAAATCAGTCTTAACCTAAAATAACGAGAAATATTTAATGTAAAATAAAATAAAACCAAAGAAAAAGATTAAAACGATACTTTAGACTAAACTAAAATCTACAAAATAAAATGCAACTACTCTAAGGTAGGTTTCATGATTTTAATGCGACGCTGCTGTCAAACGTACATGGGTGTCTTGACTTTACGGAATAACATAAGGTGGTGTATTTTAAGAAATATTTAGTAAGTGGCTCTACTATTGTGGTTAGGGAATGCAAACGTATGCAACACGAATGAAACTTATCATTTAAAAGCTTATTGTCCTAGGTGGCCTACTAATTGAGACAAGTTGGATGTGTAGTACTTCTCTACCCATGATTTACATGTATGAGCATGGGCCCTACAGGCGGGCTTGTACACCCCCTGGACCTACTAGTTGGACTAGCTCCTCTGGGCTGTAGCCGGACGTCTAGAGCTACAACGACCATCATGCATCTTGATGGTCATTTCAATCTCATAGTGCACGCGTCCGTACTCATCTCAAAAGAGAAATATCTAGATGGTGTGTATATATATATATATATATGTGAAAAAAAGAAATTTAAGTTGAAATTGTAGCCAAAATTTCTTGATTGGGACGGTAGAGGGTGACTTTAGTCAACTTATGGAAGTTGACCCATTTATTTTATTTGTATAAACTCATGAACTCGACTCGATTGACGTGGATCAACATAGTATTTTAGTAGCCAATATTGACTTTGGAGTCGCATCTTACTATGATGGTACAATCGTCAGTCAATCTCTAATAGTGAATTTGTCCAGATTGGTAGGAGTTTGCATCGTGCCGATATGATTTATAGGGTTCAGCCTGAGTGACTTGTGGTTGTGATTAAAGAATCTCCAACTATTCCTTAGTTGTGATGTTGTTTAGGTTAGGGCAACTGATGACATAGGTAGACGAGCGTTGGGAGATACGAGAGTCATTGTCTCTTTAATGATATCGACCTTATAAGGCATACTAGAGAGATGCCGATTAAGCCATACTAGAGAATGTCCTCAACGATATGATGAGAAATATGGAATGAAACTATGACGAGATCATGCCAAAAGCACCCATGATACGATATATAAGTGTGTGTATATATATATACATATATATATATATATATATATATATATATATATATATATATATTAAAATTGTTTATTAATTTAATTAAAAAAAGTGCTTTCATACTATGAATTAATTTCTTCTGCCATATGATTATTCCAATTTTTATTTTTGTTTTTTAAAAAAATGAAGATAGAAGATAAAATAGGGTAATTCAAATTTTGAAAAAAAAAAAATTAAATTCCCATAAATGAATTGGATGGAAGTATAATATTATATTAAATAAGGGTATGGTCCCATATTTTAAAATAAACACATATAATTCCTTTCTCAGTAAATTAAATTATGGAAAGTGACACATGAATGAAAAATGGTATTTTTGTTTTTTTTTTTTTTTCATTTTTTATTCTTAAAAATACCAAACTGTAAAATAAATAAATAAATATACATTTTTAAATTTTAAAGTGACTATTTAAAATTTGAAAAAGTCGAATAATATATATGATAGGATAAACCTAGCCAATTGAATCGGTTGAAACTAAGAGGCCTCACCGTATAAACATCTTCTTAGTAGACGTGTTCTAAAACTATGAAATTATGACGATATGCAATGAGTCAAAAAACAGACAATATCTTCTAGTGATGAGCTTGGACGGTAAAAAAATATTAATAAAAATAAAATAAATAAATTGAAATTTCATATATAAAATAAAATAAAAAACGGGGGCATTAATAGAGCAGCAGGCGGACAGCGGCGCAATGGCAGACGGTGCAGGCGGCGGTGTTGTACGGTTGGATTGCACCCTCACCCTCAGCTTAAATCCTTACCACTTATAGATTTCTAATTTTCTCTCTTTAAATATTCATAAATGTTTTAAACAATAAATATTACATAAATTAAATAAAATTATCCATTAACTTTTTATTTTATCCAACAAAATATCTATTAAAAAAAATTAAAAATTAAAAATTTCAATAACAACTTTAAATTTTAAAAAAAATAAAAAAATATTAGTATTTTATTTTTAAAATATAATTTTTAATTTTTAATCGTGTTTCAAAAATTTCTTTGATATCTTAAAATTTTTAAAAAATTCAAAAATAATCTTAAACCTTTTAAAAAGTAAAAAAGAAAAATACAAAATATTTATGAACTTTTAAATATAATATTAATTATTTTGATTTTTTTAAAATATTTATTATTTTCATCCAAAATTATTGTTTTTTCAGACTTAATATATATATATATATATTTTTTTTAAAAATTAATTTTATGTTTTTTAAATAAAAAAAATAAATAAATAATATAGAAATAGTGGCACAACTTGTGCGCAAGGCAACTGTCTGCCAATTCGTACATTTTTTCTTCACTTCAATGTTTGTTCTGCCCACAACCATAACTAACTGCCCCACCGAAATAAATATAAATAATAATTTATTTGTACTTTTAAATCTATTTTCTTTTTAATTTTTAAATATTTAGTTTTTATTTATCTTAAAAAAAATATAATATTAATGAGAGAATATATTCCAAACTTAAAGAACAAAAATGGTATTTATTTTTATTTTTCCAAGGAGTTTCTCTTGTTTGATATCAAGTGCTTGATTGTTAAACGTGTTTTGCTTGAAACAATTCTTTGTTAGATGATCTCTTGGAATTTTTTACGACTCTTAGAAGTAAGACGTACGTGTCAATATCGCAGGAGAATACCGGGATCATTAGTGTAACACCAGGAGCCGACCGCGAACAAATATTGTCCTTTTTAGACTTTCCCTACCGGGCTTTCTCTCAAGGTTTTAAAACACTTGTGGTAAAGGGAGATTTTCACACTCTTATAAAGAATGTTACAGATGTGGGATCTCACAATCTACACCTCTTCAGGCGTAACGTCCTCGCTGGTACTCCTTCCCCTCTCCAATCGATGTGAGATTCACAATCCACCCCCCCTTAAGGGCCTAACGTCCTAACTCGTACTCGTTCTCCTCTCTAACCAATGTGGAACACCCAATCTACCCTCCTTTGGGTCCAGCGTCCTCGCTAGCACTCGTTCATCTCTTCGATCGATGTGAGATCTCACAATTTATCCCTTCAAGGTCGAATGTCCTCACTGACACTTGTTCCCTTTCCAACCAATGTAGGACCCGCAATTCTCGCTTAAAGAGAACAACATCTACTAACAGTGAACTCGGAGCATGGATCGTTACATATTGTCGTTTGAGTTCAATTGTGATTAAATTAAGTTATCTACCTTGGTCGGAACCATAAGGAATCCATGATTTTGATATTTTTAATGTCATCAAAACAGCCCCACGAGAGAAAAAAAACAGTCACATGGAAATTAATTGCCACAGATTCTCTTCAGAATCTCTCTTCCTTCATAAATAGTTCATAAAAATCCAAACTTTTGTGCTGTAAAACTGTAATTTTCCAATTAAAAAAACACCATTTTCACTACAATCATGCTGTTCTTCCCACAGATTCAGCAAAGCAAACACATTTACATTCAAACCACAGTGAATTTCAACTCATGTTCTTTCTATGATGCTGCTGCTGCTACACTTCCCTGATCTGAAGCATCTTCTTCGTAATAATATGGCGTTAATTTCCCATCCTTGTTGTTGCTGCTGCCTTTCATTTGGTTGTCCGCCGCGCCTACTTCTTGCAGCATTTTCACCACTTTCCTCATTGATGGGCGGTTGATGGGCAGAGGGCTGGTGCACAGCAGCCCTATGTTTAGCACTCTGCATATCTCTTCCTTGAAACAACTCTCTAGTTTGGTGTCCATCACTTGCTCAATCCCTTCTTGGTCTAATTTGAAACATACCCATTTCACTAAATCCTTCTCCCCAAACTCCGGATCGATCGGGAGCCTCCCCGTTATCAGCTCTAGGATCACTACACCGAAACTGTATATGTCGCTCTTCTCGTTCACTCGGAGTGTATATGCGTACTCTGCAACAACATTAACATACCACATTTAGAATATTTGATGTCTAGCTGTAATAACAAATATTGTCTCCTTTGGCCTGTTACTTATCCCTGTCCGCCTTGCGGTTTTAAAACGCTTTTGTTAGAGAGAGGTTTCCACACCCTTATAAGAATGTTTTGTTTCCCTCTTCAACCGACGTGTGATCTCACAACTCATCCCCCTTGAGGGCCCGGCTTCCTCGGTGGCACATTGCCCAGTGTCTAGCTCTTATACCATTTGTAAAAGTCAAAGCCCACCGTTAACAAATTGTCCGTTTTGGCCCGTTATGTATCGCAGTCGGCCTCATGGTTTTAACGCGTCTGTTAAGAGAGGTTTTCAGATGAAGAATGTTTTGGTCGTCTCTCCAACCGATGTAGAATCTCACAACCCACCCCCACTTGGGGGCCAACGTCCTCGTTGACACACGGCCCAGTGTCTGGCTACTATTTATAACAACTCAGGCCTACCGCTAGAAGATATTGTCCGCTTTGGCTCGTTATGTATTAATCGTCGGCCTCACAGTTTTAAAACGCATCTATTAAAGAGAGGTTTCCACACCCTTACAAGGAATGTTTTGTTCCACTCTCCAACCGATGTGGGATCTCACAACCCACCCCTTGAGAGCCCAACGTCCCACACCTCCCGGTGTTTGACTCTGATATCATTTGTATCAACTCAAGCCCACAGCCAGCAAATATTGTCCGCTTTAGCCCATTAGGTATTGTCATCGGCATCACGGTTTTAAAACTGGTAGAGGATTCCACACCCTTACAAGGAATGTTTTGTTCCCCTCTCTAACCGATAGGAGATCTCACGCTAACAATAACAACTTTTAAGCTTTGAACTAACCTGGTGCAATGTAACCGCAAGACCCCGCGATGACCGACATGGATTTCGGTCCCATCGGAGTCGAATCAATGACCTTAGCTACACCGAAATCCGCCAACCTAGCTCCGAAATCACCATCCAACAAGATATTGTTAGACTTAACGTCTCGATGTACGATCGGAGGGACGCAATCGTGATGAAGATAAGAAAGCCCTTCAGCAGCATCCAAAGCAATCTTAAACCTAGTAGGCCAATCCAACAATCCCTTTTTACTACTATGAAGCAAATCTCCCAAGCTTCCATTAACCATATACTCATAGATCAAAAGCTTGTAATCTCTAGTAATGCAACAACACCATAACTTCACAATGTTCTTATGCCTTATCTTCCCCAACGTTTCGATTTCGGCTTCGAAACCATTGTCTTGAACTTGACCCTTCTCGACGTCGCCACCGCCACCCCCACCGCCGCCTTCTTTCTTCATCCCTCCGAACAGTTTCTTCACGGCGACCGCCTCGCCATTGTTGAGAACAACCTTATAAACTTTACCAGAAGAGCCACTACCTATAATGTTATCTTCATCAAGACAATCTAATATCTCATATTCACTGAAATCCAGCTTGTGAAACGACATCAATGTCCATTTCCCCTTCTCCATTTCTCTCTTAGCCAGCTTGAACTTTCGGTATCTGAGGTAAAACCAGACGACACCGACGACGAACACGATACTCGCGAGGAAGAAGATCGAACGCAGCAACCAGAGATAGCCTTCGCTCTTCGATTCATCTTTGTTATTGCATAATCTTTCCAAATGTCCACACAGATCTGGGTTCCCCAGAAAGCTGTTTCCGTAGTTTCCTTTGGCTAAGAACGGCGGAAGCTCACCGGACAACCGATTGTTTGAAAGATTCAGAAGATTTAGATTCAAATTCTGTAACCCATTTGGGATGTTGCCGGAAAATTGATTCCCAGATAGATCGAGGTAATTAAGAACCGGCAAAGCCCCGATTTCTTCAGGGATTTCGCCGGAAAATTCATTGTTTGCTAAATTGAGTTCGTTGAGATTCCTCCAGGATTTGATTCCATTGGGAAGTTCTCCAGAGAGATCATTATTTTGAAGATCCAAACTCGAAAGCTTCCTGAGATTCGCAAGATTTTCTGGTAAAGATCCATTGAGTTTGTTATCAGTCGCTAACAATTTCACAAGATTCTCCAGCTCCCCAATCTCCGCCGGAATCTTGCCGGTGAAGTTGTTCTTCGAGATAATGAAAATCGAAAGGTTCTTCGCAGTGGCAATGTCGTCGGAAATTCCCCCGGAAAACGAGTTGCTCACTAGTTCGAATAGATAAACATGTGGGAGCCCCCAAAATCGCGGCGGAACCTCGCCGGAAAACCGATTGTAACCCAATCGGATCCTTGTTAAACTCTCGCATCCACCTAAACTCGCCGGAAGCTCCCCGGAAAAGTTGTTGTTGATCATTAGAAGCTCCTCTAACTCGCCTTTCTCACACAAATCCCCTGGGAGTTCCCCGGAAAACTGGTTGTCGGAAACATCAATCCATCTCAACGGCGAGTTCTTCCCAAGATTTCGCGGTAACTCGCCGGTGAGCCGGTTACTGAACAGTCTGAGTTCATACAAGCCCGGCGAGTTCGCAATGCTTTCCGGTAACGTACCCTCGAACTTATTCTCATAGAGATTGAGACTCTCAAGCGGCAACCGACACAACTCATCCGGAATCACTCCATTTAAACCGTTCATCGATGCATCAAACAGCCGTAATGAGGTCAGATTCGAAAACCCAGAAGGCAATTCCCCTGTTAACGAGTTGTTATACAGCTCAATCTGAACCACACTACTCAACTCCGTCAACGATTTTGGAATCGGACCATAAAGATTATTCATCGCCAAGTCCAAATCGGTCAGCCGTTTCAACCGACCAAGAGACGACGGAATTTCCCCAATTAAATGACATTGAGTCAGCCAAAGCACTTCAAGATTCGTCAAATTCCCAAACTCCGGCGGGATCCTGCTCGGCGCAAATGGGTTGTACGACAGATTCAACATCTTCAACGTTGTAATGTTACCGAGAAACGCCGGCATCGGCCCATCGAGAAGATTATAAACCAGAGACAGAACCTCCAACTTTCGAAACAGAGCAAAACTCGCCGGAATGTCACCGGAGAAGTTATTCCCAGTTAAATCCAAATACCGGAGGTTGGGGAGATCAGAAATGGAAGTGGGTAGCTCGCCGGTGAGGAGATTCTGAGAGAGGTCGAGATGCTGGAGACTAGAACACTCGGAAATAGTAGAGGGAAGTGTCATATTGATGGAATTATTGTAGAGAGAAATGGAAGAGAGATTCTGGAGACGGCAAAGAAGCGAAGGAAATGGGCCGGCGATGTTGGTGTTGGAGAGGTCGAGGGAGTGGACGGAGTTGGTTATGGGGTCGCAAGAAACGCCGAACCAGGAGCAGGGAGTGTCGTCGCGGTCGTTCCATGAGCGGAGGGCGGAATCAGGGTCGTCGAGGGAGAGCTTGACGGTGTGGAGATAGAGGCCTTCTTGGGAGAGGGAGAGGGAGAGGAGAGAAGGGTTTGAGAGGAAGGCGGAGAGGAAGATAAGGAGAAGCATGGTCGGAGGTTCTCCGGTGGGTGTGTGAAATGGGCGTGTTGTAGCAGAGTTGCAGAGATTCAGAGCGCCTCCTGCTCAGACACAGAGACAGCTGCCATGGAAGAGAGCTTGAAGAAGAACAATTTAATTTTAAGGACCTTCCCAGAAAAGAAAAAAAATTAAAAATTAAAATTCAATTATTATTTTTTAATGGGTAAATTTGAAAAGTGACAAAAATTTAGTTAAAAAAAAAAAAAAGATAAAAAAAGAAAGTACACAGTAAAAAAAGATATATATATTTAAATTTAAAATATTTTTTTATATATTAATTGTTTCGTTATTTTTAAATTTATGGTCAAATATTTATAATTTTAAATTTAACGAAAAGTATATTTATTTAATATTTATATTTCACCATAAAAAGAATATATTTGAAAAAATTTCGACTTCACGCCTAATACATTTCATATTGTTATAAATTAACCTAAAATAAAAGAAATATTTATAGCTGTTAGTTAAGTATTTATTATTTTGAACTAAATAAAAAATGTAACAGGTCGAGCATCTTTACTGGCACTCTACTCGTGTTCAACTTACTATCTATCCCTTTCGGGGGCTAGTGTCTTCGCTGGCACACCGCTCGGTATCCACCTCCTTCAGATCCCAGCAAACAAGTCTTAGTCATTTGTTCTAGTCTCCAATCGATGTGGGATCTCACAATCCACCCTTTTTGGGGCCCAACGTTCTCGCTGGCACACTACCTGATGTCCACCTCCTTCGGCGCCCGCCGTCCTCACTGGCACACGGCTTGGTGTCTATATTTGATATCATTTCTAACAATCCAAGCCCACTGCTAACAGACGTGTTTTAAAACCGATCTTTCATTCCCCACTGTTGCCTCCCGTAGGAGTCTGGGTCGTGTCTCAGTCCCAGTGTGGCTGATCATTCTCTCGGACCAGCTACTGATCATCGCCTTGGTAAGCAATAGCCTCACCAATTAGCTAATCAGACGCGAGCCCCTCTTCGGACGGATTCCTCCTTTTGCTCCTCAGCGTATAGGGTATTAGCAGTCATTTCCAACTATTGTTCCCCTCCCAAGGGCAGGTTCTTACGTGTTACTCATCCGTCTGCCACTGAAAACACCACTTCCCGTCCGACTTGCATGTATTAAGCATACCGCCAGCGTTCATCCTAGCCAGGATCGAACTCTTTAGGAGATTCATAGTTGCATTGCTTATAGCTTCCTTGTTCGTAGACAAAGCTAATTACTCTCAAAGTTTTAAAACACGTCTGCTCGGGATAAGTTTCTGCACCCTTACAAAAAAATATTTTCTTTCATTTTACCATCGACCTCCGATCTCATAAAAAAAAAAAAAAATCATTTACCATTTAAATTTTACCATCAAATTTTATATTTTAAAATATTTTAACACAATGTGCATCCCACGTGTCTTTTAACTATTATGTTATAAAAATATTAAATATATATATATATATATTACTCTTATTTTTTTTATTTACTTGTAATTAAAGAAAAAGTACTATAAATTTTAAAATTTGAAATTTGACTAAAAATTAAATATATATTTGTAAAGAAAAAATGAAATTTAAAAAACAAAAAAAAAAAATTAAATGTTTATAAATTGGTGTATTAAAAGGGGGAATGAAAGATGTGGGACACGTAGGATGTGGAAAGGAGACCAGCGCGTGGATGTCGTTCACATCAGGAAATAATTAAAACTGACCGTAGGATCATGAGGGTGCTCGGTAATGATCGGACGGCTGATATTGCACTCAATTAATATTTTGACCGATTAAAGTCTATCCGTCCCTCTATTTATTCTCCCTTCCCATGCGTCCTTTTCCTCTCTACTTTTTTTCCTTTTTAAATCTTTAATATTGTCTTTTATATGTTTCATTTCTTTTATTTAAAAAAAAAAAAAATCCATTTATTAAATAATTTAGCTAACTAAATAAATATTTTTCTAATTATTGAAATTTAGGGCGAGCGAAAATTCTCGAACTCTCACTTTATTTTTAACTCTATCTGATCGTGCTCAAGTTGAAGGAAGAACATTCTGTCTGCTTCAAACTTTTGAAGATACCCGATCGAAAATTTCTAACCCTAGGTAAAAATATTATCTGTCGTATTCAGCAAGCGGTATTAAGAGGGTCAAAAAGCCATTGATCAGTACTTTTGGTATATTTGACTCGAATCGTCATTTTTTTAGGTAAAAATTAGAGTCGGGATAGATTTTAGGGTTAGGTGAGAGACGACGGTGGTATTTCCATTATGACCATATTGTACAAACATTAATGAAATTTTATTTTCTTTTATGTCAATAAGCATGCTTGGAGTTAAAGCTATTTTGAAGAAGAGAAAAAAAAAAACACATAATTACTCATTATATGTGGTAAATTTCATGATGAATAACTACCTTTTTCAACGTCTTTATCTTTACTCTTCCTATAAATATTTTTTATCGTCATTGTAATAGTTTTATCTATTAGTAATGCTGGTTCGAGTATAAATGAATGGTTGAATTATAGGAACTTTATAATCAAACGTGAACATGCGTGGCTCGAGTAAAAGAGGAGTACATGAATGAATCGATACCAAATCTCAACGGAAGTGATTATGAAGATATGATGGCTAGAAAATATTTTTAAAAAATTGATGGTTACTGCCTATAAAAACTAAACGTATCTTTTTCTTTGATGACTTGATCGTAGAAACTCCAAAGTTAAGCGTGTTTGAAACTGTGAGACATGTAAGTGAATAAAAATGCTAAAAGAATTTGAGTTGGTTCGTAGGAATATTCCACTGATCAAATTCATTAAAGTTCGTTTAATCAAAGCAAGAAATAGTCAGTCCCTCAGTCGGTATCGTGAGATCTCACATCAGTTGGAGATGGGAATGAAGCACTCCTTACAAGGATGTGGAAACCTCTGTAGAACGCGTTTTAAAACCGGGAGATTTACGACGATATGTAACGAGTTAAATCAGACAATATCTACCAGTCATAAAATGCGAAATTTGAATTTGGAATTAAAAAATATTAATATGATGTTGGTCGGTTGGACTGTGAGTGTGTGGGATTATTTAAAATTATTTAAAATTAATATAAAGACAAAAGGGAACATAAAACATTATCATCAATTTCAAAACATAAAAAAATAATAAAACAATTACTAAGGTCTGTCCATAATGTTTGTCTAATTGTCGTCACCAGACATATGGATTCATTTTATTTTAAAACCAAATAAATTTCGTGACCAGAATGAACCGATACCACGTTCAAACGAGAATGATTTTGATGATAGGATGACTAAGAAAAATTTAAAACAATTGAAAGTTACTGGCTATACTAACAATGACGCACCTTCTTTGTAAGAACTCAGGCTCACCGCTGCCCGATATTGTCATTTTTGGACTTTCTCTTCTAGGATTCCCCTCAAAGTTTTAAAGCGCGTCTACAGAAGGTTTAGCCTACTCCAACCAGTACTTCACACTATCCCCTGACTAGATCTGATATCATTTTGTAAAGACCAAACCCACCACTAACAGATATTGTCTTGATTTAGCGAATTTTCCCATTTCAGAGTTAAGCAGCGGAACTAGTACTCATCTAGATACTATCCTCTCTGCCAAGAAAGCTACGACACCCTTATAAGAAATCATACATTTATATTAAAGTTTATATTCTATAATTCATGAAAATATATATATATATATATATATATATATATATATATATATATATATATATATATATAATATTATTATCATTATTATTTTTAATAGTAATTCAACACTTATCTTAATTCAAGTTAATAATTTAATATAAATTAAAATTTAATTATTTTTTTAGAGAGAAAAAAACAGGAAAGAATATTACCTATTTGGGATAAATATAGAAAATCAGAAAAGAATCTGAGAGAAAAGATTTGGAGAAGCTACGGAAAAAATAGGATGGAGAAAAATATATTTTATATATATTATTATTATTATTTTGGACACATTTTCCAAAGAGAAAATGTTTTGAAATAAATAATTTAATAAAATTACCAAATTGACTCCCTATTGGTAATTATTACGATTGAGCCACTGAGAAGTAAAGTGCACATTGTTGTTATAGATAATAATTTTTAATTGTTTTAAAGCATTTCTTAATTATTTAAATGTGATTTCAGTTCGTTCATGTATTCCTCATTTACTGAGTCGTCACAGTTTTCTCATTGTTGGCTAAGTGAGGATAGAGACGGGATTACGTTTTTCATCTCTATCCCCACTCTAATTATTACTACTATAACGACGACAATAAGTTACTAGAGACTGTGTGTAACATCGTATCTATGTTTTTACTTATATAATTTTATTTTTTAGTAGAAGAATTTATAATTTTTCATTAAATAAGACAAAAATAAATCCCTTTAAGAAATTCCCGAAATTTTGCAAGATGAATATTGAAGTAGGTGACAAGAACAGATGAGGAGAAGACTTTTCTGTTCTTGCATCGTTCAACTATGATACGTCAATTGCTAAAATAAAATCCACATTAATTAAAGAAACAAACCCATGTGAGATTGTTGTTTTTTTGAAACTCGAACGAGCGAGACCCACAAGAGGAAGAAACGTTCACATGTAACCCAAGATTTTTTGATACTCATAGGGAAGAACAAGTAGTATTTATCATATAATGATTCCATATTACTTCAAGATGTTTGAGTTTAAAGGATATGTAAGCATCCTAAATGCTAATGAAAAGATTGAAGTTGAGAGATTTGATGCCAATGAGATGAGGTTGCTTTTCAAGAATCTCAACCTAACCCATAGTTTTTAAAATTATATATATATATATATATATATATATGTATATATAGGTTATATCGTAAATTGGTCCTTGTCGTTGGAAGAAATTTAGAATTTTGTAACTACCCAGATCCACCGCGAGTTGATATTGTCCTCTTTGTCTAGATTTTTCCTTTCGAGCTTTCCCTCAAAGCTTTAAAACGTGTCTGCTACGGGAAGGTATCCACACTCTTTTTTATAAAGGGTGTTTTGTTCTCCTCCCTAAATGATGTGAGACATCACAATCCACTCCCTTCGGGGCCCAACGTCTTCGCTGGCACTCGTTTCTTTCTCCAATCGATGTGGAACCACCACCAAATCCACCCCTTCTGGGGCCCAGCGTCCTTACTGACACACCGCCTTGTGTCTACCCCCCTTTGGAGAACAACGAGAAGGCTGACCCATCGTTCGGTGTCTGGTTCTGATATCATTTGTAACGACCCAGGCCCACCGCTAGCAGATATTGTCCGCTCTGATACCATTTAGATGTGTTTTAAAGCTTTTAGGGGAAGTCCGAAAGGAAAAGCCTAAAGAGGACAATATCTACTGCGGTGGATATAGGTCATTACAAATTTAGTCCCTATAATTTTTTTAACGTTAGAACGAGTCCTTAGAATTTGCTAAAATTCACCTAAGTAGTCTCTATAGTATAGACTATTTTTGAAGTTTTATCAGATCATAAGGACAGAATTTTAAATTTTAAATTTATAGGGACTAAATTCTAACTTTTCTCGACCATATTTATAATTTAAATATAGATCCGCTATGTTTATTATTTTTTTAATGTTTAAATGTTGACAATGGCATTTCTAATGAGTTTAGAACCATTGTTTCTTTTTTTTTTTTTTCAAAAAGCATTTTGGAATACTTTGATTTATTAAAAGTTAAATATGCGTCGTTAAAGTATCATTTTGATCTATGATACCTTACGTTCTCGTATTTTATGTTAGCTCACCAAATTTAGTTTAATTAATAATTACTATCGCTAATTTGAAGTTAATTTTTATCCATTAAACCAACAAAAAAGACTAATTTTAAGATTTTAAAAAATGACGAGGATTGAATTTGAATACTTGAAAGTATAATGACCGAAATAAAACAAGTATCGAAGTATAAGACCATAATGATATGTTTGAGCCTCTAATGTTTTGGGAGTTCTTCAATTTTATTCCTACGGTATAAAAGGTTTCAATTTAATTCCGTACGTTTTAAGCAGACTGCTTGAGCTGTTACAAATGGTATCGGGGTTAATCACCAAGTGGTGTGCCAGCAAGGATATTGGGCTCCGAATGAGAGTGAATTGTGAGATCCCACATTAGTAAGTAAGAGAAAAGAACATTCCTTAGAAGGGTGTGGAAACCTAGAAGCATTTTAGAACCGTGAGGCTAACGACGATACCTAATGGGCTAAATCGAAAAATATCTACTAGCGGTGGGCTTGAGTTGTTACAAATGGTATCAGAGTCAGGCACGAGGCGATGTGCCAACGAAGACGTTGGAGACCACTAAAAGGGTGGATTGTGAGATCCCACATTAGTTGGAGAGGGGAACGAAACATTTCTTATAAGGGTGTGGAAACCTCTAAACCGTGAGGCTGACGGTGACACGTAACTAGCTAAAGCAAACAATATCTACTAGCGGTGGGCTTGAACGGTTACAATTTTAGTAATATTGACAACGAGTCGTTGGATCTTATACTAAACTTTCAAGCCAATAAGTGAGCGGGATTATCGAAATTAGAAAAAGGTAGGGTTTAAAAGAGAAAAGGTGAGGGAAAGTAAAGAGAGTGAGCCGCGTGAAGGCAGGCGGAGGAGGGTTCAATTGATATCTACATAGGGCATGATGAGCAATGTGTTGGCCTTTTCAGCCATGTGTAGTGATGATCCTCATGCAATACAATGCCAAAAGGCATGCCCTTGCCTTGCTTCTTCCCTCAACGCCCCAACCATTCATATCACTCTTTGTCACTTTCTTCATGTACATGTAATCCATGGTCTCTCAATCATTCAATCGGTTATCTTTAGTAGATAGGTAATGCAATTACGTGCAACATGGTTGTATGGTTCATGGTGTGATCTACTCTTCAGCGAAAATCACTAAATTTCTTGAGTTATTGTTAGTTTGATCCTGCTCGTTTAGGTCTGGTTCCATCTATGATGTTCCATGATATCATAATTAGAGCATATTCAAGAATTAACTTTCTAAACTCTCGTGATTGATCCAAAAAGGCTCTGAGTATGTTAAATTAGTTAAACAGTGGCTTTATTGACCTCAAAGACTTCCAGATATGTCAAAAAGGGCTATTAGATGATCTAAAATGGTTTACAGTGTCTATAATTTTAAATCGAGGCGTTTAAGCTGAATAAGTTGAACTGGGGTTAAAATTCGGCTAGTGGTTGTGCAGGAAACGACTGGTGGTTGGCTTGAGGGAGGCGGTTAAAGAGGGAGTCACAAGCAAGTCGAGGCTAGAGGGTGTGTAAGCGAGTCAGGTGCGGCCGAACGTGTAGGCTTACACTCTAGGCTAGGCGACTGAGCTACAAGTTACTAGACCATGCACCAATCAAGCTAGGTTGCTAATGTACGAGTGATGATGTAGTTTTCGTTCCTAAGCTATGGTTCTAGAATTTAGTTCGTTCGATTGGCCTCGAGGTTTGGATCTTTCTAGAAAGAAAAAAAAAACTTTTTGGTGATGACTTATTTGAAGGACGATCTTTCTAAAATACAACAAACAACAAAGCAATAATTTAAGGAGGCTAGTACAACGTAACTAACAATTATACACTATCGAATACACAAGAGAAATTAAAAAAATTATTTTTTACGAAACATTAAATAAATTCTCCAATCAACATACCTAACTATTTAAAACGAGCATACGCTTTATAACAAGTCCCATCAATCACTAACTTTATAAACCAATTTATCGTGCAAACTCTAACTCACGATCACTCGAACGTGTGCATGGGCTTAAGTGGAGACGATTTAGTATTTTGTGACCATTAATGAAAAAAAAAAAAAAAACAATATAGACAAATGTAGGGGCATTTAAGTAAATTATGTAAACTTGATTTTGATAGGCTACCAAACATGAGACATAGACATTGGATTTGTTTGTACAACTTAGATTCAAATCTTGTCATTTCCACCCTTCAAAACTCTTTATTTACCTTTTTACCCCTTCAAAACTCTTTATTTACTTTTTAAAGAACGGTCGTTAAAATGATGATATAATTAAATTTACACTAACCCATTAACCGAAAAGCTATATTTATATATTTAAAAAAAAAGTCGATTTATATTAATTTGTAATATAGATGTGACTAAGAGTGGTCCAAACAGAAAGAAAGGGTAGCTCGAAGGACTTCTTTTAATTTCTTTAATGATGTGCATCGAAGTACTTTATATTATTTAAATATGCGACAAAAGTTAAAAATAAAAGGGAATTTAAATTTTTATTAGATCTTAGAGGCATGAAAATGTGTGGGGCCAATGCCAATGGGGAGTTTATGTTTTCAAACTTTGAGGCACAAAAATGGGACCAAATTTCATTATAATAACTTTGATTATTTTGAAAAAGGGAACAGTGTTAGCCAATGGTGGCTCCAACCCATTTCACCCTGTTCCTTCCCACAATTATCGTATAATGTTTTAGCTCGATAAGCTGCGTCTTGGCTCCGTTACGTACTTACAGAAGGGGACGGGAAAAAAGTAATTTTAATCATAAATTTTCGTGTTTTTTGTTTATAGGAATGTCTGTTCGTATTGGTATTTTATTATTGTGGGTCAAATGATCTTGAGAATAGGAATGTTAAGAAGTAGTTTAAAGAAGTGTTTGTGTGATGTCCCACGTTGGTTCGAGAGGAGAAGAAACCACCATTTATAAGGGTGTGGAAACCATGCGTTTTAAAGACTTGAGGGAAAGCTTGAAAGGGAAAGCCCAAAGAGGACAATATCTGCTAACGGTGGATTTGGGCTGTCACAAATGGTATCAACGCCAGACATTAGACGATGTGCCAGCCTTCTTGCTGTTCCCCGAAGGGGGGTAGACACGAGGCGGTGTGCCAGTAAGGACGCTGGGCCCCCAAAGGGGGGTGGATTTGGGGGCGGTCCCACATCAATTGGAGGAAGAAAAGAGTGCCAGCAAGGACGCTGGGCCTCGAAGGAGGGTGGATTGTGATGTCCCACATTGGTTGGGGAGGAGAACAAGTACCTTGTTTTAAAGCTTTGAGGGGAAGCCCGAAAGAGAAATCTCAAAGAGAACAATATTTGCTCGCAGTGGATCTCTTGAGGGGAAACCCGAAGAGGACAATATATGCTCGCAGTGGTTTATCCTCTCTTCTCTCCTACTATCATATATTATTGAGGATAGACGTAGGAGATTCCAAGAGATTTTTTCTTTCTTTTTAATACAATAAAGGTGAGTTATAATTTTTTATATAAATAATTTTTTTTTAAAAATTAAATTTATCTTTTAAAAAGCACATGTGAATTGTACATTTATTTATTTAAATTTTTCAAAAGTAATCATCATACTATGATATGAATATTGGATATTGAGGTAATGTTATTATTAAACATGGGATGTTGTTGTACCATTTTAATTCCTCCATTTTATTAAATGTTCCATATCTTATACTAAAGTTATTTTAATATTCATGATTAAATACACTTTATTGTTTATAAATATGTGGGACCCACATCAAAAACTTTTAAAAAAAAAAATTAAAATTTGAATAAATTAGATAAGTTAGATTAAAATCATATAAATGGGCAAATAAATTATGAAAAGTACTAAAGAAGTGACAAAATATGAGATTTGGTTAGCCTTAACCATATGTTTTATTGATACTAATGAAGTGTCAAAATCAAAGGGGCAATTCAAAAATTGGGTACAAAAAAAAAAAAGTAATTTTGACCAAAGAAAAAAACGAAAGATTTTGAGCCTTAAAAGAATTCAAAAACGCTGATGGGTAAGTGACTGACTGATGGATGGCTCTACTACGACAGCACGAGAAGCACGAGAATCAAGTAGTATCCTCTCTTTTCATCGCTAGCAGATATTGTTCTCTTTGTGCTTTCTCTTTTGGACTTTTGCTTAAAGTTTTTAAAGAGGTTTCCACACCATTACAAAGAATGTTTCGTTCCACTCTCCGACCGATGTAGAATCTCATAATTCACTCCCCTTTAGTACTAGCGTCGTTCACTTCTCCGACGGATGTGGGATCTAACACATGATTGTATGAAATGAAAACATATAAAGAGTAGGTGATGATGACCACTTTTGAGCTTGCCAACTAGTCCTTAAATTGAGGGAAAAGTGCTAAATGCAACAAACAAACTCATTGCTAATGAAGCCTAAATCAGAAAGGGCAACCTGACATCAAAATAAAGTTTGGAGGCTATCAATTATTAGCATTCAAAGAGAGAGAAAGAGAGAGAAAGGAAGAATGTCCAGATGAATATTTCAACATGCTTTTGTGTGTGCCAAAAAAAGGATGGTCACATTCCAGATGCAATTGAGACAACTCATCATCACATTTCTCACACCAGATATCTATAAGGATGTTGTGAGTTGAAAGCTTTGTACATAATCACTCAAAACAGGAAAGCCACAAACCAACCAACACAGTTAATAATTGCAAGTGGTAATATTGTCAAAATCTGCATCAAAAAAAGGGAAGGAAAAAAAAAACAAAAAAGATAAAAGATTGTGAGATTCTATAGCAATTAGAGAGAGGAACGAGTGCTAGCGAAGACGCTGGGCTCTGAAAGAGGGTGGATTGTGAGATCCCACATTAGTTGAGGAGGAGAATGAAACACCCTTTTAGAAAATTTGTGAGATCCCATAGAGATTGGAGAGAGGAACGAATGTCAGCGAAGACGTTGGGCCCTGAAAGAGGGTGGATTGTGAGATCCCACATCGGTTGAGGAGGAGAATGAAACACCCTTTTAGAAAGATTGTGAGATCCCATAGCGATTGGATAGAGGAACGAGTGCCAGCGAGGACGCTAGACCTTGAAAGAGGGTGGATTGTGAGATCCCACATCGGTTGAGGAGAATGAAACACCCTTTATAAGAGTGTGAAAACCTCTCCTTAATAGACGCGTTTTCAAAACCTTGAAGCGGTAGGCTTGGGCCGTTAAAAACATCTTGGGAGTTCCTTCCAAGGGAGAGGCACATGACTGCATAATGAGGGCCTCCAACTCCCACTACCATTGAGTCCCTGTTGCAACCACCAAACACTAATGGCTAGCTTGTGGTGGTCAACTCGGTAAGGTTTAAAGCATGTTATAAGAATGGCCAATTAAATCCACGCCTCATGTTTTAGATATCAATTATTCCATTGGGTAATAATTTGACAAACAGATAGATGGCCCATAACTTCTTCCTCCTAGAATGGATAAATTAGAGCTACCTAACCATTGGGACCAAGTTCCTTAATGTGCTTGTCATTAATTAT
>NC_036646.1:7622238-7663256 GCF_002806865.2 Cucurbita pepo subsp. pepo
CCCCCCCCCCCCCCACTAAAAAGAGAGCAGATTAATCATCTTAATAGTTTTATGATCCTGGTACACGTTATAGGTTCAAAACATAATAAGCATGGGCTAAAATATTCAAAATATGGTCTTATTGCTAATAGAGTTAGTGGAAAGGCACATATCTAGCTCAAAAAGCTCACGATTATCCAGTACGGCTTTAACTTCTTTCTCCTATTGAGAGCACTCTATCTCATTTGGTATGGATCAGAATGCAGAGTTCAGAGATCACACAGAAATTTAATCATGAGACCATTTGTAGATAGCAGTGGTGGTGACATAATGAAAGCTTATTCTATAAAAAACTGAAAACTTCTTTTGGAAGATGCTAATCAGAACTCAGAAACACAATTGTAGAACCAAAAAACTCGAGTGGGAAGATTTCATGGATGGGATTCATATTCAGAGTTCACAAAACTCATCTATGAAGGGCTAGTAATAGATTTCTATATGAATAGGTTGTCTTTGTTTTGTGCAAAGCCAACTGATTAAAGACCAAATCTAGAGTAGCATCAATCATTCTAATGTTAGCCACTTCTAGAAAGTATAGCACATCAATCATTCTAATGAGCATTTATGTATGCATGCAAAGTCAGCCCATCTACGCTAAAAGAGAATATGAAAGCATAAAAGTTCCATTACATGAACAAAGCTCTTCAAAACCATGAAAAAAGTAAATAGAAATCAAATGATAAGCTCTTGCATTATCTGTCACGTAATGTTTCTACTACTACTACAAAGTTACAAACAACTCAAGACGTGCATGAGAAAGATGTATAGGCAAAGAGAATAGTTCAAAACAAGGCTAATAATACGTACCATGCAAGTGGCAATTCGCATGGCTTTACTCCAAAAGCTACCTACAAAAATGTCTGGGTGTAAGGATATAAATGGAGCAAGGCAAATCATCCCAATTGGTATGCCAATGTTCTGTTTCGCTTCCCATAGACACCATGATTATACAGAAACTACCATTAAGAAGACTGATAATGTTGTTGAGATGGCTAATGATATTTTCAAGCAGTAAAAAGCAATCAGCCATGGTACTATCCAGAAATCTAGAAGTTTTATGAAGATCTCTTTTGTTACAGAAGCATTTGAATAAAGAATAAGAAGTATAAACAGTGACATTACAGGAGAACCAGGAACGGAGAGCTTTCGACCACGTGTCTGGACACTAAGATACAGCTGAAATGCTCGATGCGAATCGTTGATAGTGCAAAGACCATGAATTACTCTGTTATGAGTCCTGACATGAAAGCTTCATGTTACTCTGTTAGGTGTGATTCCACAAATGACCATCTCATCCAAGAAGTTTGCAGCTTCTTGAAATCTACTAATATCACAGAGGCCACTCATTACTTTCGCATATAACTGATCATGTGGGCGTCAAGAGTTTTTGTACCATCAGCTCCAAGAGGTGGCCAGCCTTGCAAAATCCATCCATTAGGGTACTGTAAGTAAATACATTAGGTGCAATACCCTTGACCATCATATCTTTAAGTACTTGCATCGCTTCATCCGTTCCACCGACACAAACCATGTATCATTGATGTATAGGTAACAACAGAAGGTGAGAAACCTTTAGTCTCCATCTCTCGCAATAATTCCTTTGCTTTAACAATGTTTCCCAATCTACATAACCCATTGATCAGAGTTCCATATGTATATGAATCAGGTTCACACCTATGATTAGACATTTCACGAAATATGTACATTGCGCTATCCATGGTTCCACTATTCTTGCAAAGGGCTTTGATTAGAACATTAACAGAAGCTACAGTGGGAGGAATGCCCATTTTTCTCATATACCTATAAGATCTAAAAGCCAATTTTGATTGATTTTCTTCAACAAGAATGGCAAACACGCTTGCAATGGAAATCCTGCATTTTGTGGAAAACTCTAATGGAATCCAATGGCTTATGGATACAACCATAAGCCCGACAAATAGAGAGAAATATATCCTCAGTGACATCAAAATTATCTCCTTCATCCTGTCAAGAAGTGTGTCTGCTAACCTGAACTGGTTGGCAGAAACCATCTTACTAATCACGAACCTAAAAGTATTGAGATCATGCTTAAAACCATTTGTATACTCGGCTGTTGCCGAGTCAAATATGAGAAGCGCCTTGTTTATGTCTCGTTCCACTCTTATTAGCTGTTCAACATGAGAAGGTGTGACTGTTTTTGCCCATTTAAACATAAGCTTTACAGACCATTCTTCCTCTCTTCCTTCAAGCATCAGACTTTCTAACTTCCTATTGAACCTAAAGCATATGAATTTTTATCAATATTTTTCAATCATATGAAAAAAAATATAATCATAGAGCATAAGAACGCTTGGAAAGTTTGAAATTCAATAAAAGATACCAACAAATACAACAAACCAACGATTCATATCACCGCCCTCGTAGTGTCTTAGAGAAAACAACATGCATTGTTACAACACTGAAGAATCGTAGATGGTTCATTAGCATTTCACAACAGATCAAGTTTCTAGACAATTAATGAAGAAAACATTTGCTACTAAAAGCACTAAAATAAATGGGAAAAGATTATAAATAGTTAAACATAATAGGGATAAATTTCTTTAGTTCTCAGAGTAACTGGATGGAAACTCGCACTTTTTGACACTAGATATGAATGTTCTATTGAATTAAAACCACAGGAGTGTCTTTCTACTGCCAATATCTCAGGAGTCATATTAGCCTGCCAAAGACTAACCGATCATTTCACTGTTGAGTGAGTCTACCTGTTTTGGTTTTTCACTTCTAAAGAACGTTTTCTAATACATACATTGATATGTTAGCTTCACTTCTTTACATAATTCAAAGGGTCGGACTTTATCTTGGCATAGCAATGGTCTAAGTGAAGCATTTCAGCCTTCTAGTATTTTCTCAGGTAAGCCTCAATTGATTTCGTTTCCATCTCCCCATATTTCTCCAAGCATTGGAAGTCTTTCTGCTAGCGGTGGGCTTGAGCTGTTACAAACGGTATCATAGCTAGACACCGGGCGGTGTGCCAGCGAAGACGCTTGGCCCTAAGGAGATGGATTGTGAGATCCTGCAAGAACGAAACATTTCTTATAAGGGCATGGAAACCTCTCCCTGGTAGACGCGTTTTAAAACCTTGAGAGGAAGCCTAGAAGGGAAAGCCCAAAAAGGACAATATCTTCTAGCGGTGGGATTGGGCTCATACACTTTCAACCCGCAAATTGGTTCTTTTCTTGATTTGCTGCACTTGGGAGGATTAATACCTTCAAATACAATCACATGCCTCTACTTTTGTCCTTGGCCTCAACTGATGTATTTTGCCCTAGGGTTGTTTGCTTCTGGCTTTGGTTAGCTATTCTATTGGTCATCAACCACTATTCTACACAGAAAACTTAAGCCAGGTAGATAATTACATGTATTCTTAACAGTATTCTGCAAGATTTTGACAACTTAGTTTAATGTATTGTTCAATCCTCGCACACTTTCCCATTACAGCATAAGCCCCACATAACAATCGGAGAAAGGAATGGTCCAAATCGGCCACACAGAAACTAGAATCAGAATCTATTTTCTTCATCCACAGTACCTAGTGAACAATCTGAAAAAGAATCCTCCCCCAGATTTCATCTACTACTTTGTACATTCCATATACCAATTTCCAATAAAGAATGGGGCGTACCTGTCGACGCAGACGAGGCCGGCACGGATTTGAACCCTTGAACGGAGTTTGGTTCAAGTGAAGTGAGAGATTGATAGGTTCAGAAATCACCGCTCTCCCCACATTGGTATGATATTGTTTACTTTGAGCTAAGCTCTCGTAACTTTCGGCTTTCTAAAAAGCCTCTTATACACCCATAATCATTTTCTAAATTAGCCGATATGGGACTTCTCTTAATCGAGGCTCGACTTCTTTCTCTTCTGAATTCCTTGTTCGACATTTGAGGATTTACCCATCTATTGGCATGGCTAAGTTTAGGGCATGCCTCTAATACCTTGTTAGAAATCACGGCTATCCAAAACGGTATATGATATTGTCCATTTTGAGTATAAGCTCTCATGGCGGCTTTGCTTTGGGCCTCATATGAATGGAGAAAGTATTATTTGATTATATACCCATGATCATTCCCTAAATTAGCGGATGTGTGATTTTCATGAATAATCCCCGTAATTTAATAAAATTTAATATTTTTATGATTTAAATTTCATAATTTTTAATTAATCACATATTTTTATAAAATAAAATAAAATTTTATTAAACTTTATTTATCAATAATTTTATTAAACAAAGATTATTAAAAAAAACATCAAATTTTCAAAATAATATTACATAAGAAATTATAATTTTAATAACATTTATATTAAAAAAAAAAAATTAATATTGATTATTATTATTATTATTTATAGAGGAAATGATCTGCAGGGTGGCTCGACGTTGCAGAAGAGTTTTTGTGTGAAAGCTCTGCAAAAATGGCGGCTCATCCCATTAAGATCTTGTATCTCTTTCCCGCCTTATTCTTACCTCTCTTCGCCGTCTGCGAAATCGCTTCGTTCGCTCGTCCAAGTAACGATGGATTGGTCGATGATTTGCTGGAAATCAAGCTCAGGATCTCTCGCTTAGGTGCATATTGTTTACTGTTTTCATTTCACATGACATTGAGAGGTTTTTAATTCTTCATATGATTTAGCTAATTCTAGTGTCTGTTAGTCTAGACTTCTGGCGTTGAATTAATTACGTAAGTTTTCTGTGGTGTCGCTATCTTGTACTTAATAAAATCGAATGCAGAATCCGTTCTGGAGGGAAGCAAGCAAAATTTAACCGAGAAAGGCAATGAAATTGTGGCGCAGGAAAGGTTAATTGAGGCTATGTCTCATAAGATTCAATACTTGGAGTCTGCTCTATTTGATATGAAGGTTTGATTCGTGTATTATAATCAAGAACATGTTGCTTCACCTTTGTGTGCATTTTCAGAGATTCATTCCGTCTCTTGCTTTTTGATATTTTTCGTACATCAGAATATGATTGATGTGTTCATTTACAGACTTTGGAGTGGGCTATTAGCCATTCATACGTCCGAATTTACTGAATGATTGCAAAATATTGTCTGATTATAGGTTAAGTTTTCTATTTCAATAATTGCTTGTCAATAGGGAGAAAATTTACAGTCGGACATCACCTGAATGCTTTAATTCTTTGAGGAAATGTCGAAATTTAGTATTGAAACTGATATTAGTTTAGTTGATTGGCAGAGGAAGACATTAAGTCATGATGAAAGGATTGCTGCTCTGGAGGATGAGGTTTCTGTCTACTTTTTGCTGTTTAATTTTTTATTTGAATAGTTGCATCGGTAGATTTTCTGGTCCAGGAAACAGTCGATTGATCCGTATAGTTGGCTTGGGCATGTTAGGTACGACTTCTCTGGGCTGTATTAAGAAAGAACAACTTTGATATTCATCTTTTGAAAGTCAAGGCACATGAAGCTGAGGAAAAACTTGAAGAGGTTACCTCACAAGTTGAGAAGGTATAAATTTCTGACTTGATAAAAGACTAGGGGGTTTTTTAATTTTCATAGCAGACATCGTTTGAATGTTTCGTGCAACATGCTCACATATTTGTTATGGAAAATGTATAAAACTAAGACGAATATTTTATTATTGCTTTTCATGTTTATGTGACACAATGTATATCGTTTTTTTTTTTTTTTTTTTGGCCTGTACACTGTGGTATCTAGTAGTTCTCTGTCATGTAATGATAATTATAGATTTAGCCAGACACTTTCGTTTGGCTAGCGTGTCCTTGTCTGATACGAGTTGGCACTTGGACACTCCAACACTTTTTTGGATACATCTTAGACACTTATTAGCACAAAAGATGTATTAGACACTAGTTATACAAAGCCAATATAGGTCAACATTTATTAGACACGTATCAGACTCTGGTTAACTATACTATTTAGTTTGAGAGTGAAATACATCAAACTCATATTTTTCAGCATATAAATTTGTGGACTTTGAATTTCCTTGTGTAGAAATGAATTGTCCTTGCCATGTCCGTGTGCTAAATTTTAAAAAATAACGTGCCAATTTGTATGCATGCTTCTCAATAAGAAATGAGAAATCCTTCGACATCCTACATTTTTGAAGTTTTTCATGTTTTCCTTCCATTTATTGTTCATGATTTACCTATCGGAAGAAATGCGGGGGATGCACTTGTTCATGTTCTGGACTCTGATTGAGAATGAGTTCATTTCTCTTTATCATTAACATATCTTCTCCTCAACCAACTTTATCCATGGATAAAATGTCTCTTTATGCAAACATTCCTTTGTTAGTGTTCTTACTTTGTGACCATTTTATTTTCCAGATGTCTAACATAGTATCTGAACAGTGGATTCATATTCGGCATCTAGAGCAGGCCCTTGAAATAACAAAAGTATGTGTTACGGCAGTGGGATCAATGATTGAAAATTTTATTGTTGAGCTGTTGTGCTGATGTATAAACTAACTTTATTGGCGTGTGACTAGATAAATGCTTTGAAGGTCCGCCAGCAAGTTGCCCTAACCAGATGCACCTTTTTAAAGGTAATTTTTTGACAAGCCTGGTCCAACATTTTCTTGTCATTCACTCTGGCTCACCCGTGCATTATTTGTTGGCTGCACCTTCATTGAGTGCTGCACTATAAGTTATAGCCAATGTTAGAATCAAATAACGTTAACCATTTCAGATTTTTTTCAAATAATTTCACTTGTAAGCTTTATCAAATGTTTAATTTTGTTTATAGTTGGTCAACACACGTTTTATCAATCAACTTCAGAAGGCCCTACAGACATTGAACTATCATCTGTTCAGCAAAGTGCCTACCTTGAGTTCCATGGTTACAGGAGCCATCCAATACTTCCAAGGAGTCTATGAAGAAGCCAAAAAGTATCACCATGAGGTATGTGTTTGTGAACGGAAAGATTAAAGTTAATCTAATAACTTCTGCAAAGACATGGGAACGAAACCAATGGCCCACCGTATAATTCTTTTAGAATTTTCTACCTCCATCCCTTGATCTTTGACATTTGTATATCATACGGGAATATAATTGTTTCAGCTGAATATGCATTGCCAATCTCAGCTATATCCCTTCATCGTAATGACTATAAAGTTTGAATATTGATATCTGCAGTTACAAAGACTGATTAAACAAGAAATGGAAAGAAGGGACTATGCAGCATATCTTGTAAACAGGGAAGTTATTTTCTTTCTGGTAAGCTGCAAAAATCTCGATGCTTCATCTTGAATCTCTTGCATGTTTTTCTGCGTACTTGCATAATCTAATCATGTTTTTTTATGGATTTTTAGGCGTCTGCTATAGTTACCTTCCCAATTTTTGGTGCTTGGATGTTCCTCTCTTCATGGTTTTCCAGGTGAAAGGGTAATCCGTGAGAAAAGAGGGCTAGGTTATACTCGAGTACCTTTTTTTCATGACTATCCTGATAGTTTTGCTTAGCTGGAGATCAATTTTCCAATATTAGATGTGAATTCCTTCATGAACAAGTCTATATATAGTAGCAACTTTTAGCATTCAAATGAAATATTCATAGTTTGTGTTAAAGGTCATGTTTTTTTGTTGCATTACACTTCATATAAATTTACATGAAAAAGAAAATGCTGGATTACAAAACTGATGAGTATAAATTCCACAAAATGCATACGATTTACAATGGGGTAAATGTAACTTTTTTTTGGTTGACTATATAGTTGTGGCACCAGAAATTCTCACTCCCAAAAAATTGTTCCAAAACATGCTTAATACAGCAGAGATTTACATTCTAAAAATACTGTTTGTTTCACTATGAAATAAGAATGGTGTTTTGTGGCTGACTATATAGGAATAATATACAAAACACATTTACAGCAGAAAAATAGTTGTATCTACTCACTGCCTAGTTTTCTCTTTATCAGATCATAGAATCCTCCGTCAATATGGTTAACAATGAGTATTTCACTTTGATAGAGATCCGGGCACCTTCAACACAAAGCTTGGCTCCAGTGACCACCCAGTATCCAGGTGAGTTCTCAGGGCCACGCACCATTTCTTTCGTATCGATGACGTTCAACATTTTCATTGCTCTCACAGTCAAAGGCGGACCATCGGGATAAACAGCCGAGTTCAATTCAATTTTTGGTTGCGCTTCTGGCTGCTGCAGCCCTGTACTAAACCTTGTGCTGATAAAGGTGGATATGAGTCCAGATTTTCGGGATGACGTTGAAGGTCCTTCCCATTCTGATCGACGAATCATTGCTGATGCCACCGTCGAAAACCCAAGCCTCAGGAACAATACCTTTCTCATTCCAATAACCTTAACTTCAAACCAAGCCTTTGTGACGATAGAAGCAGTGTCGTCATCAATTAGTGAACCATTGTACTGCACTGGAGCAGTGCAGACGTGTGAAAATATGCTCCATTTAACTGGTTGGAAGTAGCCCTTCTCCTCTGGCTCGTCAATGGGTCCATAACTCAGATCATCTGAGAGTTGGATAGTCTTGGGAAGAGTTGATAGATGCTGAAGATGAATTGCAAGATGGTCACTTTTCTTTCCTTCCAGAAACAACCGAACTCCCGTTACTGGACGACTGTTCGAATCAACCTGCAGTTGCAAAATCGTGTTCAATCTCGGCATCGTCATTTTGACAAACCCGTCTTCAAGTCGAAGATTACCTTAGTAGTATTTACATACAGCTTGGGGCCCATCAAAGTGAACTTCAGAGATGGAGAGGCTTGTTTCCTATGCCGAGTAGCGAGAGGAAGATCGGCGTACACCGGTGCCCATTGTCGAGGCAGCTGAAATTCCAGAAACTGCTGAAGCTCCTCAATTGGAGGTTTATCTGCACAAATTTTCAATGATCAAAATCTATCACTAATGGTAAATTCAATGTGAATTAGAACTTGCAGGCTTGAATCTGGTGTCAATATTTTAATGGCTTCTCATGTACTAAGGCAATGCTGATCTCCATATTTCAGTTTCTTATTACAGGTACAGGCAAAGTTTTTAGGACAAAAATTACCCAACACCATTGAAAAATAGGCCACTGGCCATAGATAGACAAAAGTTAACAGCAAGACTGGGATACTTGCATCTTAGGTACAGGTTTACTGCATGGCTTAGAAATCCATTGCCTCGGACGCCATTCAGGAGCGATGTTATGGGCACGAACGACATCGAAATAACATTAGGCGATTGAGATACGGTCGAGAGCCATTGATTATGACTTTGACCAACATCAACGCCTCCCCTCCTAACATAAATTGTCATCAACTCCTGCATCCATTCGATTAAATAAGTCAGTTCTCTATTAGGTAGTATTCTACTCAGAACGATGAATAACTAGATCTCGAGACACTTACATCACCCTTTGAGTGAGTGATAATTGGCGGTTTGATAGAGGCAGCAAATGCATGACGAAGCTGCCATGGCATAGAATATTCATCCTGAAAATTGAAACATAAGATCCTAATTATCGATATAAATACTTCCAAACATGTTCAAAGACAATTGGTATATCTCGTAACAAACTGGAGATTTGCATCACTAACCTCAAACCTTGCCGATACGAACAAAATATAACAAGTTTCAAGGAAAGAACACGAATCTACGGAATGGTGATAGCGATTAATGTTGTTGAGTATGTACCTTAATTTTTGCAGCAGCAGAATTTGACATGAAGCCTCCATTTGCATCTTCAGAAAATCTTTCATCTGCTAATTGCTTCAACTTCTTCTGCACTTCAGCTTGTTCTATGTGGGATTCTCGTAATTGCCTCATAAAAATGACATCTTTTCCTCCCATTTTTACACCCACAACCACATGAGTACCATAGTTCTCAATGAACCTAAAATCAAGTTAGTATCAGTTGGCAGAAACAAAATCAGATGTAACGTGTCAAATGCGCTAACGTTTGTCTAATGACGTTGGAAATACAAACTAAGTCTCGCACGGGCTAAACAAGGGGAAGATCAAGGGTACATAAGCGTGATCAACCTTCCCCATTGCTATGAAATCTTTTCTGGGGAACCAAAAGCAAAACCACAAAGGCTTATGTAACAGCTCAAGTGGTGCAATCCGCTTTGGCTCATTATGTATCGTTGTCAGCCTCACGATTTTTAAAACACGTTTGCTAGGGAGAGGTTTCCACACCCTTATAAGGAATGTTTCGTTCCCCTCCCCAACTAAAGTGGGATCTTACAATCCACCCCCTTGGGGACCCAGCGTCCTCACTGGCACACCGCCCTGTGTTTGTCTTTGATACCATTTCTAACGGTTCAAGCTCACTGCTAGCAGATACTGTCCACTTTGGCCGTTTACGTATCGTCGTCAGCCTCACGGTTTTTAAAACGCGTTTGCTAGGGAGAGGTTTCCACACCCTTATAAGAAGTGTTTTGTTCCCCTCTCCAACTGACGTAGGATCTCACAATCCAACCCCCTTGAGGGTACACACCCCTCAGTGTTTGACTCTCATACCATTAGTGACGGTCCAAGCCCACCGCTAACCGATATTATCCGCTTAGGCCCGTTACGTATCGCCGTCAACCTCACGGCTTTAAAACACTTCTACTAGGAAAAGGTTTCCACACCATTATAAGAAATGTTTCGTTCCCCTCTCCAACCGATGTAAGATCTCACACCTTATGCCTAACTAACAAGATCATATCATTACTCAAATATGTCAAAGTTGATTCTCCCTAAGAAGTGTATTTTTGAAATGGTGTCCCAAACGTGATCATTTTGTCCTTAAATCATTCTGAGGTATCAACAATTATCACTCTATCAACGACAAAAGATTACCACAAAGAACTTCAGAAAAAAATCAGTGCAGATATTCCACTTCAGACAGACAAACAAAGAAAAAAAAAACCAAAAAAGGAACATACTTAGCAAGCGCAGCAGGGTCCCATGAAGAAGGCACCTCCCGTTTGACTTGCTCAGAGAGAGTTATATGAGATCTTTCCAATTCAATGTTATACAGAGTAATGAAACAGCCATCAAATCCAAGACTTTTGGAGGAACCTGCATCGTTCTGCCAGCAACCCTTTAATCCAAACATACTGTTGAAAAACGCCGACGGAATTTTCCCCGACAAGGACAATTGCTGATTAAACAGCTCCGACATCTGTTTTCCACCCAAAAAAACATAAACCCAGTTCGATTATCAAGCCAAGATAGCAAATTTACCTGAAATTAAACTGACCCAGATGAAAAAAATCGAGAATTCTGAGCTAAAAACGCTAAAGATCGGTTTTGAACTTGACCTGATTGAAGGAGATGACATCCGACCGGAATCTAGTACGCTCGCCTTTATCGCACTTGATCGAATTCGAGACATTAGGGACGACAACACCGGCAGGGAGTACGAGGTCTTTGGTTCGTGTCAAATCGATGTCGATCAATTTCGACCCGGATGGACCCGGCTTGCAAGACGATAATCGCAAGTCGTTACAGAGATCGAACCCAAATCCGATGACGGAAACCGCTTTCTCCGCCGCCGACTGAGGATCGAACCGGTTGACGTTGAAAGACATTGCTCCGATGAAGAAGAAGGCGATTCAAAAGGGTCCGACGGAGAAAAACTGAAAATGTTTGGTGGGTTTTGGGGGTTGATGTTTTCAAAGGCTTTTGCAGAGTTTAGAATTCCAAGTTTTGACCGAAAAATTAGAAAAGAAAAGAAAGAGAAGCGGTGGGAGAGGCACTAATGAATTGTTTAATTGGAAGAAGAAGAAGAAGAAGAAGAAGTCTGAGTTATAACCAAACATTGACTTCCGACAGTAATTATTGGGACAGAGGAAGAAACAGAGTGGGTGGCTGAACATGGCGGCGGTTGCTGTCAATACGCGTACGGCCTCCACCATGTTTTCGAAGGACTTTGACTGTTCGGCTTCTCTGTAAATTTCTTCACCATTTACAAGTCAAACCCCAATCCGATAAATCGGCAAAAATCGGTAAAAAATCGGTAAAAATCGGGAAATCTTTACCAATCCCACTTCATATCTGATCTTGAAACTTAGATGGTTGTTCATTGTTCATCTTCGGTGTGCTGCATTTCATCTTTCATTTTCTAAGTAACGGTCAACAAATTAGAATAAGTTTATCATTTTTGTTGATGGGAGAAATCTTTTTCCGACCCTTCGAAGTAAATTTGGTTAAATTGAGGTGACAATTTGTCGAGGTTGTTTATGTTAGATCCCACAATCTCAAGTTGGTTTAAGAGGAGAACGGAACACCTTTATAAGGGTGTGAAAACGAGTGGAAACTTTTCCCCTGGCAGACATGTTTTAAAAACCTTGAAGGAAAACTCAAAAGAGGAAGCCCAAAGAGGACAATATCTACTAGTGGCGGGGCTTGGGCCGTTATAAATGGTATCAGAGCTAGACGTCGAGCGATGTGCTATCGAGGATGTTGTTCCCCCGGAGATGGTGTGCCAGTAAGGACGTTGGCCCAGAAGGGGGTGGATTTGGTGGGGTCCCATATCGATTAGAGAAAGGAACGAGTTCTAGCGAGAACGTTGGGTCCAGAAGGGGATGGATTGTGAGATTCTACAATTTCACATTAGTTGGAGAGGAGAACGAAACACCCTTTATAAGGGTGTGGAAACCTTTCTCTAGCAGACGCGTTTTAAAAAACTGAGGTGGTGTGCTAGTAAGGACACTGGGCCCCGGATGAGGGTGGATTTAGTGGGGGTCCCACATCGATTTGAGAAAGAAACAAGTGCTAATGAGGACGTTGGGCCTTGAACGGGGTGGAGGGGGTGGATTGTGAGATCCCACAATCCCACGTTGATTCGGGAGGAGAAGGAAACACCATTTATAAAGGTGTGGAAACTGAGGGAAAACCCAAAGAGAGAGGACTAAATCCTAGTCGGGTTCTCTTTTGAGAATATTTTTTCGTAAATAGTTAACGTTTTAATTTTTATTATAATGTTTGGAACAAATTTATCCTTATTATTTTTAGTTTCTTTTTAAGAAACCTTAAAATTAAAATTAATTTTAAAAAAAAAAAATTAGTATAGCTTTGTGGAATGGGCACTATAGATATATATCATAGTCTTTGACCTATATTAATGACAACAAAATTAATTTAATAATTTAAAATAAATAAGAATTAGGTGGAAATTATCAAAGGAAGAGTGCACGCAAAGGAATCTAAGTGTCCTCTAATTTAAAATTCATTTTGAGAAACATAAAATTTGATGTGACAAAAACATTAATTTAAGAATCTTAGGTTATATTATATGTTATATGATCCTATACGATCTCGGGTCGGGTCCCCTTTTGAATGTAGTTCCAAAAAAGAGTCAACGAAACCCTAAAATGGTTATATACTACTCTTCTTTAAATCTAAGACAGTAAACTCTTTCTTAGACGGATTTGAACCCACCTAACACCTATTGGTCGAGGTTGACCAATACGTGTTTTTCGAGGCCAACCAAGCTAAATTAGCTGCAAGATAGCTCGAACTAAAAGAACCCCATGATAAAATAATAAAGAGTGAGGAAGACTAGCTCTTTGGCCTAATAGAAAATCGGAGGTCAACTAAAGTGTGACAAGCAAAATTGGTAGAGTCAGATCCAAGGATTCTTGACGAGAGATGAAGACAACGCCATGACCATACCTCGACTACAAAACTCAGGTAGTTCGATACAATGAACTTTGAAACATGATGCATGAACTTTGTTTGGTTGATATAACTCGATGGGACGTAATTGAATTTCGAGCATGTTTGAGTCAAACCAAGTCATCTAATATGATTTTCCAAACATGATAAGATTTGGTGTCACTTCTCTATCCTTGTCGATGCATGATGAGGACTATTAGGGGTAACTAACTAATCCTAGTAGTGAATCTAATTTGTCTTGATTGATAGGATTCTCACGTGCACTGAGAATTTGACCTAGGTTGCTCTCGACATGGTAGTATCTCGAGAATAGAACTTGACTAGATCTGATTATGCAAGCATCGAGCATGAAAACAAACAAGAGGTTCTCCAACAAACCCCCTAAGTTGTAAACCAACCGACAGGATGAGCAAGTGACCATATGAATACTTAGTACCGACAAGATAAACTGAGATGAGCCGAGTGATCCGAGTGATGGTGCATCACAATCAAAAGAGGCCCCAATTGGGCTAGCCACAATAACCCATCAAAAAGGCCCACACAAAACTCAAATGGTTAGTCCATGTCCGGTAATTTATTCAAAATTTTTTTTTTTTTTTTTTTTCTATTAGTTCTTAAAACATCCATTTATTTATTTTTTTAAATATTAAGATTTATCACTAAATTTCAATAAATATTTTTTAAAATTAGCTTCAAAATAGTTAAAAATTATTTTTAAGAATATTAGAGAATAAGTAATAAAAAAATAATTATAAAATTAAATAAATATAAAATAAATATATGTATATAAATTTGTATTGCAAGCAAAAATATATATATATAAAAATTAAAATTTTTAAAATAAATTCGCATTGTTCGGTTAACCCAATTTACTTTCAGATGAACCTATGAACCGAACCAATCCAATCCAACTCAAACGATATGGGTTGGGTTAGATTGATTAGGTTTTTTTTTTTTTTAACACCCTCGTAATAAAATAGAAATTAATATTTACAAAAATTATTATTTTTAGTCACATCAAAGAATTAATTATTTATTATAATTAAAAAAGAAAAAAAAGATTTTATTCAAAGTTTCACACACAATATTATGTCTTTCTTGGTTGTTTCATAAATTTAAATTAATTAATTAATTTGGTCTATTTATTTATTTATTTCACTCGCTTTCTTTTTTTTTATGTCTAATTTTCTGGTAGTCAACGGCCTCTTTCACGTGTTTGACTATTTGCTCTCATGCAAATGTGAACGCCCAATTAATTTTATTTTCATTTCAGAATATAAAATATAATTTAAAATTATTTTGTTTTTTTTGTCTCCAAATATCTGTACTTGCGGCCGCCGAAAAAAATACAATAAAATTATTAAATGGACAAAAAAAAAAAATTAAGCTTCCTTTCCTAATTTAGAGATTCAAACCCTTTTATCACAATTTAAATAAAAAAAATTATCTAAAGAAATAATATTTAAAAATCAAATGTCTTTATAGATATTACCAGAAAATAATTTTACTCATAATTCTATTTTAATTTAATTTTTATTCATGTAACTTAAATTTTAGATTTTTTTAATTTATTTGGTAATAAATCTTAATAATTATCCTTTTAATAAAATTATAAATATTTAATCTCATTTAAGTTTAAAAAATTATATTTTAAAACCAATGGATAATTTTAATTAATTCGCATCTTATTTATTGAATTATACGTGTTAAATATTTTTATTGGTTCGAAAATAAATTTAAATTAGATTTGAAGTATTAAAAAAACAATAGATATCAAAATTAATATTAAGAAAAAAATGTTATGAATTAAAAATTTTAAAGAGAAAATTAATAATAATAAAAGATAGAGCGATGATTAGGAAATATGAAGCGTGTGTACGATTAAAGGTTTTAGGTTGCATAAAAGTCAATGTGGCCGTCAATATTATAAAAATATTATTTTTAAATATTCAATTTTAATTTTTTAAATTTAATTAACCCACGTTAAAATTATTATTATTATTTTTTAATTCATTATTAAAATTATATGATCGTAATCTAGATTTTAGACTTGATATTCTCGACATTTTTAACATCTCTTGTGATATGGTTACGTTATTTACTTCTTATTTTTAAGAATGAAAATTATTCTCACGAACAATTACAAGTATTTTAGTAGAATTATTATAAATTAAAAATTGATAATTGAAAAATAAAACCAAAATAATAATGAAGTACAAAGGACATGAAGGGCTATTTCAAGGTTTTAAAAAGATAAATTAAAAAATAATAATAATAAATAAATAAATTGGTACGTGTGAAAACTGAAATGTGAGACATTAATGGGGCGGCTCTGTCTGGCTGCTTTGTTTCCATTTTCTAAACGTGTGGCCATTATGCATCTTCCTCCGACACACCTTTTTCTTATTAATACAGCTTTTCTCATTTTTATTTTATTTTATAATAATAATAATAATAATAAAATCAAATACCACGTAAACTATCCCGAGCACACAAATCGGTAAGTCTCGCTGTGGCTTACGTCGTTCCACTGTGCTACTTGTTGGATAATGAAAGTCCCACGTCGGCTAATTTAAGGAATGATCATGAGTTATTAAACAAAAAATACTCCCTCTATTGGTGTGAGACATTTTGAAGCCATGAGAGCTTATGTTCAAAGNATATATATATATATATAGTAAAAAACAAAATATTATGAGAAAGTGACAAGATAATCTAAACAAAAGCTAGGCATGAAAACGTGTGAAAATTCANTTGTTGGATAATGAAAGTCCCACGTCGGCTAATTTAAGGAATGATCATGAGTTATTAAACAAAAAATACTCCCTCTATTGGTGTGAGACATTTTGAAGCCATGAGAGCTTATGTTCAAAGTGACAATATCATACCATTGTGGAGAGTCGTGTTCATCTAACACTACTCACCGACAGAAAAAGAAATGTGCTCCTTATTAGTATAGATAATAGCTTTCATTTAAGTATTTCTTAATTATCATNAAAAAAAAAAAAAAAAAAAAAAAAAAAAAAAAAAAAAAAAGCTTTAAATTCAGTAACCACAAACTTGTTAAAATCGTGAATTAGGCACATAGACTATACGGTAACATTGTTTTAATACGACAATGGTTCATGGTGCCTTCTTTACTATGTAAACACGACAAAAATTGAAGACCCATCAAAGGTCGTCGCGTGGTCCCTCCCATTTTTTATATCTCAATAAATGCTTTCATATTAAAATTTAAAAATAATCTTTTCAATTAATCCACGCTTAAATTAGATTGAATTAATTATTTAATAATAATTGTTTGAATTGAAAAAATATCCAATAAAAAAATTGGATCGTAAAAAAAANAGCTAAAAATCAATTATAATTATTCGTCCGTATGTCGACTAATCCTCACTAAAAATCTCTCTGTATATTTGTTTTCGTATACAAACAATTTTATATATATATATATATATATATATATATATATATATATATATATATATATATAACAGGAACAATTTTACAATTCTATTATTAAAGTTAGTTAATTAATATTGTTATTTTCATATCTATTTTTTGTTTTTTGTTTTCTTATAAGAATATAAAAAGTATAATTTAAGGAATTGAAGTAAATAAAATAATATTGTTAATTGATTTCGTAAAGCAATTTATTTATAACTAATTTCACAAATAGTAAGTATTAAAAATAATCATAAAATCCAAATAAGACAGAGAATAATACATTTTATAATAACAAAAATATAACTGAAATCACGAAAATCTTGTGATTGACTGTCTAAAGAATTTAGTTACCAATAATTTAATGGTTGCCGCCACTCAATTATTGACGCCTAAACCCATAAACGTGTTTAACAATAATTAATATAATTATCAATTTGATTAATTAACGACTTGTCCCTACTTTTTATTCCTAAAATTGGATTTTTCTTTTTTCTACTTTAATTGATTTTATTTTTTACTAAAATTATATTTCATTTCTGTTCGAGCATCAACGACTCCTAATCTTTAGAGACCATATGCACTTTGGAGGCTCGGTACTTATTTGTTTGACACTTGAGGATTCTATTGACATGATTAAATTAAGATAAGATCATGACTAAAAACCTCTGCAATGGTATGATATTGTTTCTTTGAGTATGAGCTCTCCTGGCTTTACTTTTGGTTTTCCAAAAGACTGTATATCAACGATTCATCTGTCTAGCACTATTTAGACGACTCCTCTTCTCCGTAGCACCATTAATCTTCACTGCTAACATATATTGTCCTCTTTGGGCTTCCCCTCAAGGCTTTAAAACGCGTCTACTAGGGGAAGGCTTCCACACCCTTATAAATGGTAGTTTGTCTCCTCTCCACATTCTTATAAATGGTGGTTTGTTCTCCTCCGCAACCAATGTGGGACATCACAATCCACCCCCCTTCGGGGCCAGCGTCCTCGTTGGCACTCTTTCCTTCCTCCAATCGATGTGGGACCGCCCCCAAATCCATTCCCCTTTGGGGCCCAACATCCTTACTGGCACACCGCCTCGTGTCTACCTCCCTTCGGGGAACAGCGAGAAGCCTAGGCAGCAGATATTGTCCTATTTGGGCTTGCCCTCAAGGTTTTAAAACGCGTCTGCTAGGGAAAAATTTTCACACGCTTATAAATGGTGATTTGTTCTCCTCCCCAACTAATATGGGACATCACATATACCGATGGAGATAGTATCTCTTACTTATATACTCGTGATATTTATTTATGTGGACATAATTGAGGAGAAATTGAGATGTTTTTGTTAAAGAGTGGGAAGGGTGCGGTGATGTAGAAGGTGGATGGTAGAGTGATGGGGTGAGAGTAGCAGAACCCAGGGTAGGGTGATGTGGCGTGAGGTTACGAGGATGTCCATTAGCGACGAATAAGGAAACAGAAACACGCGTCAATGCTTGGTCGGTAACTCCCTTGTGTGGGACCCACCAAGCGCCTCAAATTCCATCCAAAACGCGGGGGCCTCAATTACAACGCAACCAAACAAAACGCCACTTCCTTTTACATAAATTATTTTTTTAATACAAAAAAATAAAAAAAAAAACGTGTCATATTTACAATTTCGTCCTACGTTTTTCATCTTAATCCCCAAATTACCCCTCCCATCGCCTCCATGGTTTGCATGGGATTCCGCTGTTGAATCTCAACCGTTGGATAACGCGACAAAATAAACCAGATGATGTTTGATCTGAATGACGTGGTCGGCTTACTACATGCCACGTAGCATGTGGACACCATTCCCAGCAGTCAAAATCTCTCCTTTTCCCTTTTCACTCTCTCCAATCCATCACTCCGATTTCCGCTTCTATAAATACCCAAATCCTTCCCTTCCCAATTTCATCTTTCAACAAAGCAAATCAATCCCATCGCCATTTTCTCCATCAACTACGTAATCTATGGCGCCAAGGGACAAGCTTAAGGCGGCGGCGGTGGTGGTTGCCGGCGGCAAGGACAAGGAGGTGCATTTTAGAGGCGTCAGGAAGAGGCCGTGGGGAAGATACGCCGCAGAAATTAGAGATCCAGCAAAAAAAACCCGTGTTTGGTTAGGCACATTCGACACGGCGGAGGAGGCGGCGAGGGCTTACGACGCCGCCGCTCGTCAATTCCGTGGCGCTAAGGCTAAAACTAATTTCCCCTTTCCCGTTGCTGTTAATGATCTTAATCTCAGTCCTAGCCGGAGTAGTACCGTTGAATCCTCTAGCCGTGACCCAATTCTTGACCTGAATCATGACGCTGTCGGATCTAGACCGGCGTTTCCGTTCAATCATCCTCAATTTGGAGGTGGGATTTTTCCGCCGCCGAATCATCTCCTGTTCTTTGATCATCCCATTTTTAGTATTCAAAATCATCAATCGGGTGTGGTTTTTGATCGCCACCGGCAGAAGGTAGTGGCGAGTGGCGGAGTTCAGAGTGACTCTGATTCATCCTCTGTTATTGATCTGAACCAAAACGACCACCACAAATCAAGACCGGTAGTTCTAGATCTCGATCTCAATTTCCCACCACCGGAATCCGCTTAGGCTTTACGACGGCGATGAATTATCGGAACGGCCTTTTTTTAATCTCCATGTAAATTAATACACGTGTAGCAGAGGAATATAATATAGGTTCTTAATTTGAAAATGTCTCATTGCTTTCCCCGTAATTGGTCGAGAAAAGCTCAGGCAGCCCAGATCGCCGGCGCCGGAAAAAGGACACGGCGGAGGGGAGTGGTGGGATCTAGTGAAATGGTGGGGAAGAGGAGAAAAACACGAATTTGGGGTGTGGTTTAACGTAGTACTCTGTTCTTTCCAATCTCTGTGTTCTGTTCTTCTTCACTCACAGCTTCGGAAATGGCGGATTTATGTTTATATGGATAGCCAATGCCAAACGATTTTGATTTTACTGTTTTCCAGTTTCATTTGTGTGTGCTCATGTTCGGGATTAAAGATTATCTTATTGATGAAATATCTGAAGACATGAAAATTTGTTTGAGATTTGATTTAGTTTACGAGCATGAAATTTGAGTGATTTTAAGTATGAACCTAAATTACACAGAATTGTAAAGAAACTCGGTATGTGAGTTGAAAAAGCAAAAATGTTTTTTTACTCCATTTTTCTATGTTTCCTATCCTCTGCCCCGATAGTCCGATAGTTATATGCTGTAAGCTGTTGTTGTTGTCTTTTTGCTTGCATCACATATAACACCAATTTCAATCTTTCAAAACTCTCTTTCGAAATCTCTATGCCACTGTTCTCTAAATTTTTCTCCCTGAACTGGGGCCAGAGACTCGAGCATACGTCACTTGGCCGAAGACGATGTAAGAACGAATTGACTTAACTCACTTTGTTGTTGGGAGGTGAGTGTTCAATCTTTCAAAACTCTTTTTCGAAATCTCTATGCCATTGTTCTCAAATTTTTTTTCCTGAACTGGGGCCAGAGACTCGAGCATACGTCGCTTGCCCGTAGACAATGTAAGAACGAATTGACTTAACTCACTTGTTGTTGGGAAGTGAGTGTCGCACAATCGCAAGTTCGTTGTCATCAAAAGTGCGATTGTGACAAGTGATATCAGACAATGACAACTACATGGCTTTATATAGCTTAAAATATTTTAACAGTTCTAACATTTATACTACAATGTCTCGAAGATGAGCTAGCGATCATGGAGATGATGAGAAAGTATACTGACTACGAGGATGACTGGATCATTGATTCAGGATGCTGAAATCATATGATTGACTATTAAAGTGGGTGCAATGGAAGCGGGGTGGTCCTTAGACAAAGAAGCATTATCGGACTTGGATTCATAGACAACATTGATGAAATTTTTCTACAGGAGATAGGTGAGCAAACTGTACACATTTGTTTAAGACACGAGAGCAAGATTGAACCATTAAATTTTACGATGATAATAAATAATAAATTTGAAAGAAATACACATAAATTAAGATTTTAATCACAAATTCTGAAAAAAAAAATAAATAAAATAAGAGGAAGAGTTTGGGCCGATTTTCAGTGGGCTGAGAGAGGTTACTGGGCTCAAGCCCATAATTAGACACAGAAGGAGAAGAAAGGAGGAACCGGTATTTACCGGTTCCCGTAGTTGGAAGGAAACGGCTACTGACATTTGGCAAACCGAGCAGGCAGGGCGATGTTTTGGAGTTCGAAACTTGGATTTTCGGTGGATGAAAGGGGGAAGGACTAATTGAGTATGAGATTGTGAGAGGTTAGGTCTTGAATTTGGGATTTTAGGGTTTAAATGGGTAGGGTTTTTCTCGTTGAATTGGAAGGCAGGTCTTATAGCTGCCGCTACTGCAATAACAACGTTGCTCTTGCCGATGACATCCTCTCTCGGGTACTTTCACTCTATATCTAATCCCTTTTATTTGCTCTCCGAATCCTCGATCTTGTTTCTGATTCCTCAGCGATTAATTTCGCCCTGCTATGCTAGTTGAGATTGTGGAATTGGATTTCTGAACAAATTGGAGTGAAATCGGGAGTTTATTTAGTCCTTGAATTATAGTTTTGCATGACGATGGATTGTTTTGGCTTGTATAATCGTTATGCTTTCTTTTTGTATAATAGGTTGCTGGTTTAATTGCTCCAGTGATATCTATTTTCGAAGTTATTATATACCGGTTAATCATTGTGTTGATTATTATCATAATATTGTGCATGTATTTCGCTCTTTTTTGTTTGATCGGCCATGAAGTTAATATTGTTCAATTTTGATGAATTTTTCTTGTTCTATTATTGTCCCAGACTTTCAATTGCAGCCAAGGGAGGGCGTTCCTTTTCAACAGTGTGTAAGTGGCATTGTTGTTATTTAAAATTTTTTGTTTCGAGCTTCAAATCCAAATGTCTAGATTGTTGTTATTTTAAATTTCCTTGTACAATTGTTAGTTATCCTCAATTTTTTCTTGTTCCTCCTCATTGGCATTTCTGTTCTACAGATTGAGATGAAATGACCTTATTTTGATCTGTTTCTGATCTCGCATCTAGATTTTACATGAATTGAAATACTTCTACCTTTTTCCAGAGTGAATGTAACATCTGGACCCAAGGAGGAGAGGTTGATGCTTTCTGGTATGCACACCGTGGAGGATATCTTTTGTTGCTGTTGCGGAGAACTTCTTGGATGGAAATATGTAAGCTTTCTTCTCTGGCTATCTATGCAATAGAACTGAAAACTGTTCAATAGGAATCATGATGAACTGGCTGAACGGTCAAAGGAGCTAGTTATAACTTTTATATTTCAGCGTGTGGTTCTGTTATCAGCTACCTATCCTTTGCATATTTCAACTTTCGAACTTATAATATGAAGATAATCTCCTGAAACTAGTTTAGGTGAGAAAACGTTCGTTTGATGCCCTCAACTATCAAATGTATCATCAGTAGTAATGATCTATTAAGAGTGGACATGGATTCTATGAGACCCTCAATATTGCATACATATGTTAGAAGGGGCAAAGAAAGTAACTCACAGGTCCAGCAATTAGTTGTCGTGGGAATTTAAATAGTTTTTGTGTTTCGAGTGGGTTATGTTATGTTTTGAGTTGTTAGCCTGTGACCTACAATTTTTCATGACACGGGTCTTCAGACATGGGTCATGTTGTGGTGGGAATTTAAAGTACCCAACCAGACATGGGTCTTCTTCCATGATTGTCACGTTTTTGCCCAGAGTACGTGGACACAGAGGAGAAGATGGTTCAAAAGTTCATATTAGGGCTCAGACTTGAGATATAGAGCACCGTGGGGGCTATTGCAACTGCCACTTTTGCAGCAGCTCTCCATGCAGCCACCATGATGGATGCTCAATGGCAGAAAGCATCTAGAAAATCTGGGGATCAGAGGAATTTCCAGGGTAAGAGAGAATGGAATGAGTGGTCAGACAGATCATCGCGGTACGGGAGTAAAAGTCGATCGCATAGGCCACCTCCAACAGAGAGACATTAGGGAATTGAGGCCCCCAGCGCAGAGAGACCTATTTGCCCCACTTTACAGGCACTGACGCATGCTTCCACTACGACAAGAGTGATCACAGGAAGGTTGATTGCCCTCACAGGGGACGCTAGGATGAGAACATAGTATCTCTGGATCAGGGCAAGGTAGACAAGGGGGCATGGCGCAATATCTGCCAGCGGTTTACTTTACTGTTACAAATGGTATCACAGCCAGACACCGAGCGGTGTGCCAGCAAAGACACTGGCCCCTAAGGGGAGTGGATTGTGAGATCCCACATTGCTTGGAGAGGGAACAAAGCATGCCTTATAAGTGTGTGAAAACCTCTCACTTGTAGACGCGTTTTAAAACCTTGAGGGTAAACCCGGAAGGGAAAGCCCATAAGGACAATATCTACTAGCAGTGGGCTCGAGCTATTACAATATAGGAATAGAACCGAGTTTACTTTTAACCATAAGAAAGATAGCTAAATGTAGTAGGGTGAAGTGGTTATCTTGTGAAAATAGCTGAGGTGCGCAAGCTAGTTTGGACACTCACGTACAATAAAAAATATGCTTGAAATCCTGAAACTACATTAAACTAGAGTTGATAATAGTGTAATTTATGTATTGTATCTAAAATCATTTGATGGTTTGTGTGTTTATATGAAAAGTTTTTCTCTTAAATTTTGTTGATTTGCAGTCTTAGATTTGTTTAACTGATGTTGCTGCACTTAGGTAACTACACACGACAAATATCAAAAGTACAAGGAAGGGAAGTTTGTTCTTGAGAGGTAGTCGGACATTTTCATTCTTTCAACTTTCCAAATAACATAAGGTTTGCTATAAATGTGGTATTAGTCCTGGGTTTATTCATTCCTTTGACAGATGGAGAATAGTTGAGGAGATGATGGAAGACTTAAATGGAGAGGCTTATCCTAGTTCAAGCGATATGGATAATCCTTAGTGAGTTTCTGCCATATTTCTCAGAATAAGGAAATTGAAGCATACATGTCAAAGTGTTGTATGACCATAATCTATGATATCATAAGCTTTTTATGTGGAGTCGTCGTGTCTTGAATGCTCGATTCTCCCCTCTTTTAACCTCTTTTTACATGGTAAAAGCCTTCTGGTTCTGATATATTTGTAAAGTTGAATTGCAAGTTTATTAAAAGGTATCGTCTATGCTGAGAAACGAGTTTCACAATCTCGTTCGTAACAGTTTTATGTGAACTCGTATTAATTCGGTCTGAACTTATTCATGTCTTCTGTGAAGTTGATGGGAAGAAAAGGAAAAAGAAATGAATGATTTGGGTTTGGTTATAATACTTTGTTGATTATGTGGTGGTTAGAGGACCAGTGGGAAACCAAAGCAGCCACTGGAAAAGGAAAAGGCAGGGAAGTAAGTTGTTTGCAGTGCAGTAGAAGCTCGTGATTAGCTTTTTGGAAGGACAGGAGATGGCCCACCGTATTGACTAACAGAGGATAAAGCAAAGCAGCAAAGGGGCCTCATTGAGGCTTATTGCTTGCTGCTGTTGCTGCTGCTGCTCGGCTAACCCCGCCGTACACGACAAGTGAGACTGCGGCGGGCTCATTTAAAATGTTATGAATCAGTAAAAGGGGGAATGAATGATCAAATATGAATTATGATATGAATGAATGAATGATGTTGTTTACTTTGACTGTGTCAAAAGCAAGTTCTTAATTATGTTAGACCACTTCAAAGTGAAATGACATGGGCTTTAACTTGTAGCCAAGAATGTCAATGGTTTAATAAAAGGGTCGGCTTTAGCCATTAAAACCATGGCCTAGCCTCCTAGCCTTGAGGAGTCACTGAGGACTCTCCTTTTCTGTTACGGTCATGTTTGTTCAAGGCGTGTTGTCTATGGCTGTATGTTGGATGTCCCAATCATACTTGTCTAGGACGTGTTATCCATGATCACACTCTTGTTCCAAATCCCTTTTTACCTGCTTTCATTTTGGATAAGACTTTTATTATTTCATGTTGTGTCAATACAGAGTGTATAATCGGTCACCAAAATCACATCTACACCTCTCATGGCTAAAATACTCCAAAATATACTATAGGCGATATGACTAGTTGTCACTTCTTTCTACCTGGGTTATATACTAGCAAAATTGTTGTCTAATCATTTTTAGCTTATAACATTGCTTCCTGTCAGGATCACATTTTCTAAAAACATTTCTCGCGAATGTGACTCGAGACTCGAGCATGTTTTGACGTTGTCTGCGAAGTCTGAAATTCTCACTGTTGACTTGTTTGTTGGGTTAGAACAAGTGTCGTACCATCGTTATTCCATTGCTGCAAGAGTGAGATTGTGACACTACGCACTGAGTGAGATTGTGACACTACGCACTGATCACTGAGTGAGATTGTGACACTACGCACTGATCACTGAGTGAGATTGTGACACTACGCAAGGATGGATCGAGTTTATGGTTTAGTCAAACTTGGAACACAGACCCTATTATTATTATATGGAAAACAAACATATTTTAAGGATAAAATATAAAGAAATAGAATTGGAATTGGCGACAAGACGACGGAGTTTAAGCCGGAACTGTCCCATAAACAAAAACAAATCTTGCCACTTACGGCGGCGACGCCGTGTTTGGTTGTTTGGCCACGCTTACGCCGCCGTGACCTCACTGCTACCGACAGGCTCCGTGGTGAGTAGGCATGGGACCAACCTGTTCCCCTACTGGGCCCCGGTTGAAATGACGGCTGGGCAAAGTGCAGGTGGTGCGGTGGTCGCAGTATTTATGATGACGCCATTTTTTTATTTTTCTAATTTTCATTTCAGTCCTCTAACTTCTTCCTATTTCTACATTCCCCCCAACTCCTTTCATTATTCACCTTCTCCCCCCGGTTCATTATTTAATGAACGTGAACAACGTTTATCCATATTTAAAATAAATAAATAAATAAATAAATAATAATAATAAATGTTTAAAGCCGCCGTCCAACTGCCCATTGCAAATTTTGTTGACTTATTATTATTATTATTTTTTTAAAAAAATATATATTTAATGAATTTTCATTTTGGTCTCGTTTTTTTCATGAGAATTGCCTCATTTTCTTGTCTAATCATATCCAGTGGGCCCATTATTCGAAAATTTTAATTACATTTTGATAAATAAATAATTTATTTTTATTAAAAAATTTAATTACACATTAATATTGAATTAAATATAGAAAATAATTAAAAACAATACACTAAAACATATTTAAGTAAGGAATTAGTTAATTGGCCTCAACTTAATTAATAAGAAATATATGGGAGAAAATTAAAAATTTAGTGAGCTGATTAAATTAAGAGCAGTGGGTTACACGCGCGATGGAGAGCGCGTGGTGGGGGAGAGAGGGTAAATTAAATAAAATACCAAATGATTATTCAGAATAAGTTCATTCTCTATTTTTTAGAAATGTACAAATTATTTTTTATAAAATTGGAATAATTTTTTTTATATGAATTTATAGGAACGTGTTTCTTTTTAGTTAATAGAGAAAATTCTCTCGATTTCTTATCCACACTAACCAATCCCATGAAATCGCTACAGATTAAATAAACATTTCTACTGAAAACATTCATATTGTATTAGATATTTCATATTATTTAGTGTTATTATATTATTTTATTATAAAAGAAGAAGGAATTAGAGAAAACCGTCCATTTTTGTCTCTATGTGGAAGATTATTGAGAGTAAATTTTACATTGATTAATTTAGCAGGAGATCATGGTTTTAAATTTAGTAGAAGATCATGATTAGTGAGGATTACTATCTCCATTGCGACGAGCCCCTTTCGATAAGCTCAAAGCAAATCCATTGGTACGAGCCCCTTTGGATAAGCTCAAAGCAAAGCCGTACGAGCCCTTTTGGATAAGCCCAAAGCAAGGCCGTATAAGCACAAAGTAAAGCCATGAGAGGTTATGATCAAATGAGACAATATCACACCATTGTGCGCTTTTCGAGAAACCCAAAGCAAAACCATGAGAGCTTATGCTTGAAGGGGACAATATTACACCATTGTGCCCTTTTGAGGAAGCACAAAGCAAAGCCATGAGAGCTTATACTGAAACAGGACGACAATAACACACCATCATGCCCTTCTGGGGAAGCTCAAAGCAAAGCCATGAAAGCTTATTTTCAAAGTGGACAATATCATATCATTATGGAGGATCGTGATTCTAAACATAATATTTGACCAAACCATGTCAATAGAATCCTCTAATTACGAGAAAACTAAAAAATGCAATCAACATAGCATCTCTATGATACGGGGATTTAATAGATTAAATAGACATTTCTAATTTATCTATTACATGGAGACAATGAATCAATGTCCACCTAGAACTTGTATTTACAAATCTTAGTTTTTGGTTTAATGGGGTTTTTTTTTTCTTGAAATGTAGGGGTGAAAATGGATACAGAGGACCGGTGAAAAAGAACAGCGAGAAGTCCGTAAAAGACGCCGGTGGACGCCGTGGAAGATATTCCGTTCAATGAATCACAGCCACACCGGCGGAGGTTCATTGAGATCAAAGGGTAGAACACGCCGCACATGCCCAATAAACGACGCCGTATTGGGCGGCGGCGTCGGAGCACTGGAATCGACAAGCACCGGAGACACCTCGACATCCACATTACACATCTCGTGGCGAGGAGCGTTATGGCGGAGGAAATCGCCGAGGAGAAGACGAGCAGAGGAGGAGGAGGAGGAGGAGGTGGAGGAGGGTGAAGCAGTGGGTCGAGAAACGTTGAGGTCGAAACAGAGGCCGGCGGCGGAGAGAGGCAGAGGAAAGTTAGTTTTAGCCTTGGAACCACGGAGGGAGCGAGCAGCGCCGTCGTAAGCAAGGGCGGCTTCTTCAGGGGTGTCGAAAGTACCCAACCAGACACGGGTCTTTTTCCATGGGTCGCGTATCTCGGCGGCGTAGCGACCCCATGGGCGCTTCCGGACGCCTCTGTAGTGGCCGTCGCGAGCGGAAGCCATGGCGGAGGAGGAATCGACGAGCCGGAATTTAGAGGGCAAAAAGAAGGAGGCAGGAAGTCACCCGTGATCGGCGGGTAGACGACGGGATAAATACGCAGAAATATTGGGAATTAGAAGCGTGTGAAATGTGAGCCGTCGGATGAGAGAGATTTGATAAGGAGGGGAGCCGCCGGGTGATTAGACGTGAAGGAGGATGACGTAAGCCCTACGAATGGGGGGCTGAGCGGCGCCTGACAAACTATGTGGGAAACTGGGGGTCTGAACTGTCAGACAAATCGCCACACGTGGACCCTTTTTAAACTGGTGTCTCAGTCGTAGGGGACACCTTCTAATTGGGCCGGACTGGGCCTTCTTTCTTTCTTTTTTACATTTTTACCCCTATTTATATTTATTTATCTCGCTCTCCCATCACGAGAGTTTATGCTCAAAGTGGATAATATTATTAGGATCGCACAACAGCGCATACACTCGATCTAGAGGAACAAAAAAAAACGGGATAGAGAAAATGTAAGGATAATTCTAGCTAAAAGTTCTGTATTGACGACTTTAGGTAGAAAATGCCGTGAGAACTCTAGCTAAAGGTTTTGTATTTGATGACTTCAGGTATATACAGTAAAAAAATACAAAAAAGACGAGAGTACATCTTCAAAGTTGGGATATATATATATATATATAGTTTAGCTTACTATATATAGTTTTACCAGATATAACTATCTATCATATATATATATATATAGCTTTTTACTATACATACATATTTACACAATTTAATTTATCTGTCATTTACCAAATATAACTTTACTATATAACCTCTAACTAAGCTATAAATAAGTAGTAGGCTCTATAACCTAACAAATATTAATACCAATTATAGGAGGTTGTGTTTACTACTAACAAATATAAGCAGTCTCAGCCTCCATAACCTAACAAATATCAGTACTATTATAGGAGGTTGTGGTTACTACTAACAAATATCAATACTATTATCGGAGGTTGTGGTTACTACTGTGATATCACAATCTTGCCAATAGAATTTTCAAGTGTGAGGTGTATATTGTTTGAAGGCTCCAAAAAAGAGTTATGCCTCGATTAAGTGGAGGTTGGTTGAGAGCTCCAAGACCTCAAGAAAGGCTCTCATAGATTTATAAGTAAGAAACACTATCTCCATAATACGAAACTTTTTTAATAATGTAGTTACTCCCCATGGGGGTTCACTGTACTGTTTTTTTTTGGTAGCTTTTATGTCTTTCAAGACAAGGAAGTAAGGCCATCTCAGCACTTACTGACGTCTGGATGCCCTTTTTAAGGCCTTTGTTGTTCAGTAAATGAAATGAACTTACATGGAGGTTAAATGGTAAAATGTTTTGTCCACTCCATGTGCCTTCCCACCCTTCCATTTACCTGCTTTAGTAGTTATAGAAGCTACCAGTCAAACAAAGATAACCAGAAACCTTTCTAATGTAATGATTTAGATACACATTCTTGTATTCATATAAGCCAGAAAGGTATGCAATTGTATAGATTCAGCATGTAAAATGCAAAAAAATGGGATGAAGTTACAATTAGGGACGGGAATATAAAGAAAATGGGTTCTCTACCTCAACCTTTGGTGGTGGGTCTGAGAGTAGTCCGCCACTGAATCCTACAGAAACCTTTAATAACTATATTCATCATTTCTGTATGCTACCACTTCTCTATTGTTCTGCAAAATTCTTCCCATCTCCTGGTTCAAGTAATAAGGAGTATAGAATGGTACCAATGTACAAGAATTGGCTTTTCTCACGAACGGTGCAACGATCTGTACCGTTGTCGAAGCACTTGGATCCATTACTCGATCTTCGATCAAATTTGAAGCAGCCATACCAAGGAGCTAGCTCAATGATACAGTTTTGATTGTTTAATCATGGAATCAAGCGTCCGTTTTCAGTGGGAGTCCTTGTATGGCCTTGATTGTGTTTTGACATCTGGATATCACGGGATGAAGGAATCCTAGCTTTTGCATATGGAGCATCTCTTGCTGCAACAGACATCCATTAATGTATTAGGGATCCGGGAGCCATATTAACAGAGACAACCTATGCATACCAAGAGGTTAGCTAGCTCAAGCTTATCGTTAGCAGATATTGTCCTCTTTGGGCTTTCCGTTTCGGGCTTCCCCTCAAGGTTTTTAAAACGCGTTTGCTAGGGAGAGGTTTCCACATTCTTACAAAGAATGTTTTGTTCTCCTCCCCATCCCCAACTGACGTGGGATCTCACATTATCCCTATCTCTTAAAAGGAAGATATGTAAAGCCGTGGTGTTACTTTTAGAACTACAAGTTCATCAACAGTGCTCTTACCAGCATTCTGCGCTCGGAGGATATTCTGCCGCCTTTTCCAGCAACAAACCGCAAAAGTAATTATGAGCAAGAAAATGATTAAAGTTCCAAATGCAATCCCAATTTTAGCACCAGGAGAAAGGTGTGGCTCACATGCAGGTNAAAAAAAAAAAAAAAAAAAAAAAAAAAAAAAAAAAAAAAAAAAAAAAAAAAAAAAAAAAGTATATGAACCACTATGTTCATCTGCCATATGTAATCAATAATAAAGTAAGTACTTACTTGAAGCTAGCCCTGTGCAATAGCCTTGCACCTAAAGCAGCAGGCACTCTTCCGGACAAAGAATTCCCATTGAGATTCCTGTGAATCAAGGGATAAGACAAAGTCTTGATTTGATGATCATTAAGTTTAATTGTTTTGGAGATAGTCAGAAGAATCTTACAGTGTTCGTAGTGATGTCAACTGTCCAAGACTTTCAGGAATTGATCCATTGAAGAAATTGTAGGAGAGATCCCTATTAGAGGAAACATATTTCAAGCATTGCACTACCGAAGTTGTGTAGATTAAGAGACATCAATCCAAATATAAAATGAAACAACCATCCAAATCTATTGTAACTGTTGCACTTGATGAGGTGTGGCTCCAAACCAACCATTAGATCTCGTGTTGTGATATTGTTCTCAGTATTTCTCACACAACTTGATACATGCAGTCGCCCACTCTCTCTAAAACACAGTTAGAGCCTAAGCCCACGGCTAGCAGATATTATCTTTTTTGAGTTTTTTCTTTCGGGCTTTCCTTCAAGGTTTTTAAAACACGTCTGTTAGGGAGAGGTTTCCACACCTTTATAAAGAGTGTTTCATGCTCCTCCCCAACCGATGTGGGATCTCACAATCCATCCCCCTTTAGAGTCTAGCGTCCTTGTTGGCACTCGTTCCTTTCTCCAATCAATGTGGAACCCCCTCAATCCACCCCCTTTGGGGCCCAGCGTCCTTGCTGGCACACCGCCTCATGTCCACCCCCTTCGGGGCTCAACCTCCTCGCTGGCACATCACCAGGTGTCTGACTCTGATACCATTTGTAACGGCCCAAGTCCACCGCTAGCAAATAGTGTCCTCTTTGGGCTTTCCTTTCTAGGCTTCCCCTCAAGGTTTTTAAAACGCATCTACTAGAGAGAGGTTTCCACACCCTTATAAAGAATATTTTGTTCTCCTCCTCAACCGACGTGGGATCTCACAGTTTGAGATAAAAACTCACATTATGTGACTTAAGGAACTCAAATGTCATGGATTCTAGCTAATCATCTAAGTCATCATACCAAGCTGTAATTCTAAAATTGCACTAGTTCAATTTAATGACATTTCTTTGAAAAACGTATCAAGAATGTAGATTAGACTACAAAAGTTGGAAATCTAAAAAAAAAAAAAAAAAAATTCAAGAGAAGTTTATAGGCAACACTCACAAAACTTCTAACTTGGTTATTGATCCGAGTGAGGCTGGAATGGGCCCGTGAATGCTGTTTCCACTTAAATTTCTGGAAAAACATATATGAATGGATTAGTGTATGAAGCAATCAAAATCAATCAAAAAACCAATACAAAATTTTCTCACTATTTACTCCAAAGGTGAAAGTGCTTCAAACAATAACTTACATGCTCTGTAGATGACGCAGGTGAGATGTTTCATTTGGCAAGAATCCCATCAGACCTTGGTTGTCCAGACCCCTGGCCATGCAAAGTAGAAGTTAATGCTTGTAAACAAATTGATTGAACACAATGCCATAAGATTGCATGATATCATCTCAGATAACTATAAAGTTTTCATATTCTTAAGAAGGAAGAAGAAGATAAGGAAAGTACAGTCCATCGATGACCCATTTGTTTCCAGCTCTATCATATTGGCAGTCTGCTCCACTCCAAGGATGTTGTTGAGGAACACATGGATCACCATTCCACCCGAAACGAACAGGAAGTGCTAATGCCTTCTTCAAGCTCCGCAAAGCTCTAACTACAATAATGTGACAAAAATCAGTCAGAAATACGTCTCCAGAATTTAAAGACTGAAATACAGTATGATCTACGCCTACCTTCATCTGGGGATGTTTTTACTTCAGCTGAAACAATTTCAAACACCTCAATGGCATTGATTATGGCATGACTACCTTCTCTAGGCTGAAAGGTGATTGTCAAAGTCCTCCCATTGACAGCAACAGTAGTGTTAAGCACAAGAGCAGTATAGTGACCACCACTAAGTTTCAAAACATCCACATCTTCGAATTCAACGTTGCCATTTATCAAGATGTTAAAAATTCTTTGTCCAACATTTTTGATTGAAGCATCAATCTCAGCAAAGTGAAACCATATTGAGTAGTTTCTATTGGGGTCCACATCCATTAAATATGTCAAATCAGGTTGACTATCAGTGCTTACAAGCGCAGACCGATATAGAGCTTCTGGATAAAAGTTAGGCAAAATCGAAGCCTGGTTTATGCTGGTTTCAACAGAGATGATATGATCAGACTGCTGACCAAAAGTTTTAATGGGACTCCAAAATCTATCCCCACCCCAGTTGTTCCCATTAAAATCTGCATCAAACTTGGGCTTCCCAGCACCACAGCTAACTCTTCTCGCCGTCCGAAGGATCACTCCTTGACCCCAATCAGGACCGAAATAATACGCTTTCTCATCAATTTGAAGGATTTCAATTGCAAGGATAGCAGGATCTCCATGACCTGTGCTATGGAAGCAGAGAGAGGCAGAGCCATCCATTAAAAACACAAGGGCTTCAGCAAATGTTTGTTCATCAAGGTTAGTCCACCCTGATTTAAGAGAACAGATTTGTGTGCCTTCAACAGAGACGTCGAATAGAGGTTCAGTGTCATGGTCAAAATTAGTTTGGTTAACAAGCCCAAAGAAGATCCTCACAGAGTAGTGTCCTTTCGGCACTCTGTTGATGATGTAGCAATTTTCCGGACCCGTATACATCGGGAAATAGCGTAGGGTTTTCAGCGGAGGAGAAATGTAACTCGGAAGCGTGGCATTCGCCGGTATCCCTCCTGTATATGCAAAGTCCTTGTGCCATCGCGTATTCGTTGGAGATGTGTGAACGTCATTGCGAGCTCCACAACTTATGCGCATAGCAAATGGTTCTTCAATAATATCAATCAAACAATGAGCATATCATCACATCGCCTTACCAGAGGCCAAAAAGTAACTAAATCAAGAAATTCAAGACGCTATTTCAATCAACATTCAACTAAACCGCACGGAAATCAACAAAACCTAAGTACAATATCCGCCAATGAATCCAGTCCAAATCGTTCCAGCAATTGAATTAACATAACGCTAACGAGAACTAGTGAGAAAGAGAGTGATTCAATCCTAATTCACTACAGAAACAATAAAAAGCAGATTCAAACAAGAAACTAGCAATGAAAAAGAGTAGCGGAAGCTTACGAGGGCGAGCGGAGGAAAGAGAGACATGGAAGCAGTTAATCAGAAGCCAGACGAGTAGAAATCTGAGCATCTTTAGTAGCAGCGATGAATAGTTATGATCGAATTAACTCAGCCAAACGAAATCCTCACTTCACATTCCGATCTACAGTTCTTGTTCTTGTTCTTGTGTTCTTGTGTTCTTCCTTAGCTTTGAGGAGAGAGTGTCTGGGACGTACGCAGCTTAGCTTTGCAGGTGAGAATTGATTATGCATTTGTGTTGGTTGACCCGTGAACTGAGGCTCTAATAATTGCTGCTCGACCTTATCACCGCTCATGCAGCTTCACTATCCCAATGCTTATTTTGACTTTGACTTTGACTTTCATTTAATTATTTATTTATTTATTTTTCACATTTACCTTTAAATTTTACTTTTTATACTTAGGTTGAGAAAGAAGGTTAGGAAATATAGTTATATCTCGTTCGTATACATTTTTCTCTTTGTTTCTCGAGCTTATAGTAGTTATACACATATTTCCTTATTGGGTTAGGTCATTTTAAGGCAAACGGATCATTTCTAATGAAGAAGACGAGCTTAAAGAGAATGATTCGAAGTTACCTATTCTCGAACTCTCTCGAGTTTCACCCAGCCCACGTTTTTTTTAGGGATGAAAGAAATGTCTCCACTAGCTGTAAATAGTAGGAACTAAATGAAAACTAAACTCAAAACTCAACCGTAAAAATGTAATATTTTAAAATTTAAAAATCAAATAGAAACTAAATTGAAAAGTCAAACGTGTTTTTTAACATTATTTTATATATCATCTCACCGTCCAAACAGATGATCGAGTTCAAATGTATGGGTAACGTACGGTGGTGGTGATGTGCAATAGATGGCGTGATCATGGGAACTACAGTGTGCAGCGCCGCAGAGGAGTGAATCCCGGACAGAAACTGGATATTTGTAATTCCACGTAGATATATTCCTTCGATTGGAAGAAACCAAAGGCCAAGAGACGCGGAGAAGGCGAGGCAGATAACTTAGTAGTGTGGTGGGCAAATACAAAATGACCAAAATGCCCTGGAATTGATCTGAGTCGCAGTCTTTGATCGGACGGTGGAGAATGCTAGTTGGGTTTGACTTTAGCTTTTGACCCCCAATTACCGCATTAGATTTAATTCCTATACTTTGCTTCATCCCAAATTTAGAGGTTATTTTTTTTAGGAAAGAATATATTCCGTGAATATTTGATTATACTAATAAAAATATTCTTCAACTCGCATAATAAAATACATATAAAATTTTAAAAATTTCAATAATATCCTAGAGTTTAATATTTTTAACTTTTAAAATAAGTTAAAAAAATTCTCCTACGGTTAATTTTGGATGAAAACTGTTAATAATTTGTATCGAAAATAACATTTAACTTTCAAAATGGTGTAAAAATTACCCTTTTTATCTTTCAAGAGTTATTAAAAATATTCTTGAGTTTTCAAAAGTTTCATTAATATTCTTATTTTTTTAAAAAAAAACTTTTAATACTGCGTTTCAAAAATACCCATTAGCTTTCAAAAGTAATATTAGAAAACTTAGAGATAAATTGATGAGATGTCATTTGTCCATATATTGACAGTAAGAATTTTTTCTCATAAATGGTATTAATACTACTTTTAAAATTTCTTTAAGGGTATTTTTTAAGTTAAAAAAAAATTGAAGATACTAATTAAATTTTTTAAATAAGGTATTTTTGAATGATTATTAAAAATTCCAAGGTGATTTTGAAATAAATACTAATGGTTTCTCATGGAGTTTTTATAAAAATTTAAAACTTTAAAAATAAATTATAAAGTATAAAGAGTATTTTTATTAATTTAGCCTAAATATTTTCTAAAAAGAATAAAATAAACGAAATTAAATTCGCATCCAATTAATAAACAAAATACGTTGCCAAACACATTTTTGGTAAAAAAAAAAAAAAAATTGATGTCCTTTGAACAAGACCATGAGATGAAGATGAAGATCAAGCCCTTTGAACAGGGCGAGCTTCAACGACAGCAGGCTTGCTAGCTCGGCACTCCCTGCACGGCGAAACAAACGACCGGAAAACACTCCACCCCGACCACGTCGACTCCTCTTCCTCCTCCCTTATCCTTCGCCCACCTCGTCTAATACTGTGGTTTCTCACCATCAGTCCATCTCTCTCGGGTTGCCGCTTACAAGAAACCTAGTAAATATATTTACATTTTATTAAAGACAAATATCTTATATTCATTTATTATTTTTTAAAATTTTTTATTTAATAATTATAAATAGAGAATTTGAGAATAGTTTTAGTCAATATTCTCAACCTGAGCTTGTTCTGGCCTCGGCCTAGGCAAAACGAAGCTCTGGCCACCATAATGGTTAGCTACACTCGAACCGAACTCGAAGCCTTGGTCTGGTGTTCTGATCATCTTGTCGGGTTGGTGATGTTTAGAAGTTATGAACCCGGAAAAGGAGAGTGAATAATTGGAGCTGGTACTGCTGCTGCTGGTATCGGGGTTGGGCTTTGAGTGGACTGCCATGGGTGAGTTGAAGATCTGAGTGTCTGAAACTAAGCCTTAAAAATAGTTTCTTCTTATTTGCAATAGATGTTTAGTTTATATCATATTGTTGATGGTGGAAATATCAAAGAGTTTAGGGTAATATGGTTTAATCTAATTGGATGGGTTTGGTATTTGAAGTCGCTGTATGCTGTACTCGGACTGCAAATGCCGTCTTTCTTCACTCAAAACTATATAATATGATATTAATATAAGCTATTTAAGGAAGAAATCACATGTATATACTCGTGTTACATGGATCGCTGCTTTTACTATTGCGCTTCGCTGCTTTTAAAGAATGCTTTGTTTCCCTCTCCGATCGAGGTGAGATCTCACAATCAACACTTACAAAGAATGCTTTGTTTCCCTCTCCAATCGAGGTGAGATCTCACAATCAACACTTACAAAGAATGCTTTGTTTCCCTCTCCAATCGAGGTGAGATCTCACAATCAACACTTACAAAGAATGCTTTGTTTCCCTCTCCAATCGAGGTGAGATCTCACAATCAACACTTACAAAGAATGCTTTGTTTCCCTCTCCAATCGAGGTGAGATCTCACAATCAACACTTACAAAGAATGCTTTGTTTCCCTCTCCAATCGAGGTGAGATCTCACAATCAACACTTACAAAGAATGCTTTGTTTCCCTCTCCAATCGAGGTGAGATCTCACAATCAACACTTACAAAGAATGCTTTGTTTCCCTCTCCAATCGAGGTGAGATCTCACAATCAACACTTACAAAGAATGCTTTGTTTCCCTCTCCAATCGAGGTGAGATCTCACAATCAACACTTATAAAGAATGCTTCGTTTCCCTCTCCAATCGAGGTGGGATCTCACAATCCACCCCCTTTGAGGCCTAGCTCGGGATTTCACAATCCACCCCCTTTGAGGCCCAGCTCGGGATTTCACAATCCACCCCCCCTTTGAGGCCCAGCTCGGGATTGCACAATCCCCCCCCCCTTTGAGGCCCAGCTCGGGATTGCACAATCCACCCCCCTTTGAGGCCCAGCTCAGGATTGCACAATCCACCCCCCTTTGAGGCCCAGCTCGGGATTGCACAATCCACCCCCCCTTTGAGGCCCAGCTCGAGATTGCACAATCCACCCCCTCTCCTTGAGGCCCAGCGGGGGATTTCACAATCCACCCCCTTGAGGCCCAGCGTTCTCGCTGACACACCGCCTGGTATACAGTCTTTCCATTTTGTAGTTTACATACCCAATTGAGAGAGTGATTTGAGAAAGAAACTAAAAGAATTTGTCCATGGAAATTCGAGATTCCAACCATTATCTTTGGAATTTAGGAGCATAGAAGTACTATGAAGTTGTTGTACAAATGAGGAGTGGATGAACTGTATTAGAATCGTGCGAAAATGGCATTGGAATCATTGGAACACCATTGGAAAAATGAAGCGGAAAGTTGAGGGTTCGTTGAGTGAAAAATTAAGGATCGTAAGATCCTATATCGATTGCGAGTGAGTATGCTGGCCTTGCTAAGGATTATTGGGAGTGAGTAATACTATCTCCAGTTGTAGGAGTTCTTTTGTAGAAGCCCAAAGAAAAGCCGTGATTTTGGACAATTTTTTTTTATATTTAAAGATATTTTAGGAAAATGTAGTGTAATCCGAAGAATCGGACAAAGCCCATTTCGTATTGATCTCTGAAAGCCTGTTAGACCGAGTCTTCCTCCTCGCCTGCCTGTAAGGAAGATATATATATATATATATATAAATATAACCAAAAACAGGGGAAGCTGAAACACTTCAAGAATCAAAATCTTCTAAAACAAAAACAGATAAATATGCTCGAGAAGCTTTGGGATGATGTCTTGGCTGGCCCTCAGCCCGATCGCGGCCTTGGAAGGCTAAGGAGAATCGCCACCAGCATCACCGGTAACTTTTTCTGATTATCACTAAAAACAGAGGAAAAACAGGGGACTACTTGATTTCAATTTTGATGCTCTGTTTTTGCGGTGTAGATACAGAGGGAGAAGGGCGGAAGTATCAGAGATCGCTGTCGATGCCGGCGAGTCCAGAGACGCCGATGTCGCCGGCGTCGCCGCGGGCGTCGGACAATGTGTGGAGGAGTGTGTTCAACCCAGGTAGCAATCTGGCCACCAAGTCCATCGGCTCCGATGTGTTCGACAAGCCTCAGCCCAACTCCCCCACCGTTTATGACTGGTAAATCAATCAATCAATCAATGTTCATCGTTCTTTTCACCCCGATTATCCGAAATGAAATGGGGTTCATTTTTTTTTTTTTACAGGCTTTATAGTAAAGGTACCAGGAGCCAGCACCGTTGAAGCTCCGGCGACTGTCGTCGCTACCTTTCCGGCTGAAATTTATGTTCTGTTTTATGATTTGTAGCAACCCTTTCTGTGTGAGAGAGTGAGTTGCCCCAAACTCTCCTTATGCAAGTTTTGCCTTTGCCATGTTAACTCATTCATGGTGGCATTTCCTCATAATCACAAAATTTTGGTATTTTTTTTATTAATAACATAGCTCATTCAAACTACATAATCTTATAATCTTTTATCCGTTGAGCGACAACCCTTTCGTTGAGCGACAACCCTTTCGCTTAGCACCGTCGAATCACTAAGGCCGATTTTAGTCCCTGTTGGACTGATGGGTCTTGGAGGCAAGTCAAGCTCTTTCTGCCTCATGCAACTCTTATGCATGTAGTGACATTTATTTGGTTTATTTAGTTTATAACTCTCGTCGATCCGTTCATAGATAGTTGGTAAGTATGATGGTTTTAATGATGATCAATTTTATGGTAAGTATGATGGTTTTAATGATGATCAATTTTACGTGTATCTGATTTATAAAACTCCCGATTCTGCATCCTTTGGTGTAAGGAAGCTATACCATTAGTTAGTTAGTGAGGGATTCGAACCCCTAACACCGTGGTTCGTAATCACATGCTCTAATCCTCTGAGCTACCGAGTCCACCCTGTCTCCACTGGATCTTTTATGAAGGGTACTCTAAAAAAAAGAACCTTTCCTCTTCAGAGCCATTTGCCATTTCTGGTTAAGAAAATGTGAAAGTGTCTCCATCGAAGACCCATGGAGACCCGGCCACCCTTTTGAAGGTAACCTCAATTACTTCGAGTTGAAGGTTAATCCTACGGACTGAAATGAACAATAGTTATAGCTGCTGAGTATTAATGTTTTGTGGAGCAATAATTACCATATATCATGCTTGAAATAGATGTTGTGAATTGAATGCTTGTCATCTTCATCGTCCAACTACGTCTACCTGGATATCCTTGAAAAGTGGTGTCCTGTTGGCTTTTTTTGTAATGCTCTTTGATTCCTCGTATGTTGCAAGCATTGCTTCAATATTGCTTTTACCACCCTACTGAAACCTCTCCCAATAGCGGTGGGCTTGAGCTTGGTTTGTTGCTGTTATAAATGGTAACAGAGTGCTGCATTGGGCGGTGTGCAAACCTCACTCTTGTAACGTTACCCTTCTACTAGGGAGAGGATTTTACGCCCTTATAAGGAATGTTTCATTCCCCTCTCCAATCGCGGTGAGTTTAAGCGGTTACAAATGGTAACAAAGCTAGACACCGGGCGGTATGTAAACATTATTCTTATAAAAAATGTTTTGTTCTATTACAAATGGTATTCTTATAAGGACGTTGGGCCTCAAGGGGAGTGGAGATCCTACATCAATTAGAGAGAAGAATGTGTTACAAATAGTATTAGAGTTAGACATTGGGTAGTGTGCCAGCGAAGACGCTGGGCCTCCCCCAAGGGGGGTGGATTGTGAGATCCCACCTCAATTAGAGAGGGAAAAGTGTTACAAATGGTTTAAGAGGAGATTCCACATCAATTGGAAAAGAGAACGAAGCATCGATGTGGAAATCTTGAGGGGAAGCCTGGTTACCCAAAGAGTACAATATCTGCTAGCGGTGAGCTATTTAATTATTTCTGGTTGGTATCCTTTGCTTAATGACCATATTAGCATAATTAAGAAATGACACGTTTGCTATTACATGCCTTCATGATTGCACACTACTTCAAATATTCCAGGGCAACCTAATAGACATGGGAATTGGTATTTTGAATTGCTATCATGCCTCATGAACACGAAGAACTGCTATCATCTTAGATGCCAACGCGAAGAACTGCTATCATCTTAGATGCCAACGCGAAGAACTGCTATCATCTTAGATGCCAACGCGAAGAACTGCTATCATCTTAGATGCCAACGCGAAGAACTGCTATCATCTTAGATGCCAACGCGAAGAACTGCTATCATCTTAGATGCCAACGCGAAGAACTGCTATCATCTTAGATGCCAACGCGAAGAACTGCTATCATCTTAGATGCCAACGCGAAGAACTGCTATCATCTTAGATGCCAACGCGAAGAACTGCTATCATCTTAGATGCCAACGCGAAGAACTGCTATCATCTTAGATGCCAACGCGAAGAACTGCTATCATCTTAGATGCCAACGCGAAGAACTGCTATCATCTTAGATGCCAACGCGAAGAACTGCTATCATCTTAGATGCCAACGCGAAGAACTGCTATCATCTTAG